>NW_027096333.1:0-40000 GCF_019320115.1 Miscanthus floridulus | reverse complement strand
TAGGCATTTGCCTAGGCGTTTTGGCAATGGAGCTCTCCTCTGCTTCAAGAGAAAGCAGAGCAGAGCAGAGGGCCGCGCCTGGTTTCCTCGAGCGAAGCAGAGCAGGGGGCGGCGAGCATAGCAGAGGGTCGCACCTGGTTCCCTGAGCGAAACTGAGCAGGGGCGGCGAGCAGAGCAGAGGGACACGAGCAGGGGCAGCGAGGCAGAGCAGAGGGCCACGCCTGGTTCCCCGAGTGAAGCAGAGCAGGGGCGGCTTCAACCAGAGGGCCATGCTCGGCGTGGGGAGGGGCAGCAGGCGGCAGCCAAGGGAGGTGCAGCGTCCACCGGAGGCCGCGGCCAGCCGGAGTGGGCACACGCGCACGCGTGGCCGCCCGACGGCTGTGGTTGGGCAGTGGTCGTGACGGCGTGCGAACAGCTCCGCCTAGTGTCGCGATGCGCAACTATGCCCCTAGTCACGGCGACGGGCTTCGCCCAGCGACTAGGCGCGCGTAGTCGTTGAGTAGTCCGCCGCCTAGCCAAACTTTAGGTAACGCTGACCAGTCGAAGATGCAGACGCAGCCGACCGGCCACGAGCCGGCCATGGGTAGGCCCTTTGGAGCACCAGCCATCCATGGTGCAGCAGGCACACCAGACCTAGCAGGCGGCCATACCCTGCTGCCACCGAAGCATGCCAAGCCGCGCGCGGTGGGTCACAAGGAGAACCGCCACCAAGCATGGATCTGACTTTGTGGGGGGTATTAACCCCTATACCCTTACGGCTAGGTTGGGCCAGCCGGACCAGGGGTCCAGCCCACTAGAAGACGACACGTGGCCCAGCCGATCTGCTCAGAGTCCCCCCGCAAGGAATCAAGGTAGACTTAGAGATCAAGCAAGATCCTGGTCGGTTAGAATAGGAATCCTTATCCGGCCACCTATGGCAATTGGTAACTGGTTGGGATTAGTTTCCAGATCTGTAATCCTGCCCCCAGACGATATAAGGCGGGCAGGGGACCCCTCTCAAAAATCATCTCAATTTACATACAACAATACAATTAGACGCAGGACGTAGGTATTATGCCTTCACGGCGGCTGAACCTGGATAAAACCTCGTGTCTGTCTTGCGTCACCATCTCGTTCGTAGCTTGCGCACCTGTCTGCCGATAATCTACTACCTTGGGCATACCCCTAGGTAGACTGTCGACCCATATTTCGTCGACAGTGGTGCGCCACGTAGGGGGTGGTGCGTACTGCTCCCCAGACGAACAAGATAGTCATCAGCCCAGGTTCCATGGCTACGCCGAACGACCTCACATTCACCATCGGCCGAGATCACCTGGACCACTGGCTCCGACAACTTATATCGCCATGACCACGGAGGAGGCGCAGATCCAATCTACGTCGACCACTGCTTCACCAGCATCAGCTATGGCTCCAACCACGTTGGATCTGGCTCTGGCCACACCAGCATCGTCTTCAGCCACACACCGACAACCCGTCGTTCGCTTCCTCGCTACAAAGGGAGGCAGATCGACAACACCGACCTGTTCGACTCCATCGATCAGGTCGGCACCAAGCTTGCTAAAACCCTAGCTCTAGTAGATTTGATTCAAAATCAACCTACCGAGTAGGTAACCACTACCCCAACAGATCTACACGACCAGCTCGGGCCAGTCGTCCTGCATGACTCGGTAACGGATCTCGTGGTCACGTCTACTCCTAAAGGGCACTCCGTTCATCGCTGACCAGCCCTCGCAACGGGTCTTCGGCTCTCCGAGTGCTAAGCCTTGATGGAGAATTACCAGGCTCAGCCCTATGGCCTGCGAACACTGCTTCCAACTACGCGTACAATATACAACGCTGCTCGGATCTATGTTTTATACATCGACCTCGGCCAAAGCCACGCAACTTTGTCAACATGGTTTGGATTGAGGAGTATCAAGAAGGATCGGTCCACATAGTTCAAGAGGGCGGCTCAAGCTTCCCGTCTAGCATCCGCAATCTAATGGCTTCGTCCACACTGAGCTTCAGCATCGTGACAATGAAGAAGTTGAATACGATCTGGATATCCCAGACCAGTCCCTGGGGTTCCCACGATTCCCATCCTTCCACCAAGGTGAGGAGACTTGATCAATGTTGTCATTAATGATGAACCACCGGTAGTTGGCGAAACAGAACAAGAAAGGCTAGCACACGAAGCACACAATATTGACCGGTTTAATCGCAGACAAGCCGAAGCCGAGGCAGAAGAGGAGGCATGACGCATAAGGTTCCAGCCACGTGATCTCAACAATGCCTTTGATAGGGTAGGGGAAAAGCAGGAGTCCTTTTCGTATCACCATCCAAGGAGCAGCTCTGATATGTCCTCAGGATTTATTTCCCAGCGTCTAATAACGCCGTCGAGTACGAAGCATGCCTACACGGTCTACGCATTGTGGTCGAGCTTGGTGTCCAAGCGTCTCTATGTCTATGGAGACTTGGCTCTGGTCATCAACCAACTCAACAAAGACTGGGATACGACCAGCGAAAAGATGGACGCATACTGCAAAGCGATCAGAAAGTTGGAAGGCAAGTTCTATGGCATCGAGTACACACATGTGGTCCGGGACAAAAATCAGTACCAGATGCGCTGTCAAAGTTAGGATCATCCCGAGCCAAAGTCCCACATGGCATATTTGTTCAAGACCTGCTCACGCCCTCCATCAAAAGAAGAAGATCCCGTGGTCGATAAGCCTCCAGACCAGCCATTGGTGGCTACGGTTTCGGCGTCCAAACACCACCAAACCACCTCCGACCACTAAGAAGCCCGACTGGAGAGTACTTTCATCAAGTACCTGATAGATGGTAGCGGTTACACCGATCGGACAGAAAATGAACGCCTGATGCATAGCAGTAAGCAGTATCTGCTCGTCGATGGCAAATTGTGGCGCAAGAACGCGAAGGAGGAAATCTTGATGAAGTGTATAACCCAGGAGGATGGTGAACATCTCCTAGACAAGATCTACTCTGGCTCCTGTGGCAACCACGTGGCCTCGAGAACGCTGGTCGGCAAGGGCTTTCCGAGCAGGGTTCTATTGCCGTCAGCCGTAGCCGATGCAGAGAAGCTAGTCCCGCCATTGGTGAAGGTTGTCAGTTTTTCACCAAGAGAATCCACGTACCAGCACACGAGATTCAGACTATAACCAGCCTCTTAGCCCTTCGCATGCTGGGGGACTGGATATGATCAGGCCTTTTCCAAACGGCCCCCTGGAAAATTTACATGCGTCTTTGTGCTGATCGACAAATTCTCCAAGTGGATAGAGTACATGCCCCTAGTCAAGGCATCTTCAGAAAAGGCTGTCGCATTCCCTCGACCAGGTCATCCACCGCTTCGGCATACCCAACAACATCATCACTGATCTGGGTACTCAGTTTATCGGGAACGCTTTTTGGGACTTCTGCGATGAAAGGAGCATAGTAGTAAAATACGTCTCGGTGGCACAACCCTAGAGCTAATGGACAGGTCAAGCGGGCAAATGGTATGATCCTGGACGCACTTAAGAAGAGGATGTACAAAGAGAATGACAAAGCTCCTGGAAGATGGCTCAAAGAGTTACCAGCCGTGGTCTGGGGTCTCAGAACCCAGCCCAGTCGCAATACCCGGCGTATCACCATACTTTATGGTTTATGGCACTGAGGCAGTGCTCCCAGCAGATATAGCCTTCAAATCAGCATGGGTAGAGAACTTCGACGAAGACAAGACCAATGAGTGCGGGAGCTAGAAGTGAATAGTGCAGAAGAGAAGCGGCTCTATTCTTGTGTACGTACAGCCAAATACCTTGCTGTTTTGCGCAGGTACTACAACAAGAACGTCAAGGAGCGGTTCTTCATGGTCGGGGACCTGTTCCTAAAGTGGAAGACGAATCAGGATGGTGTCCACAAACTCACAACCCCATGGGAAGGACCCTTCATGATCAAGGAGGTTACACGCCCTACATCTTACAGGTTAGCTCGCCTAGACGGCATAGACGTACCCAATTCCTGGCACATCGACAAGCTTAGGCGTTTCTTGCTTAGGCTACTAAGATATGTACCCCTCTGTACTTTTGATTTATTTCAATAAAGCTATTATGATTTCTCCGACCACTCTAATGTGTCACTTCGAAGTCTATTGTTATTCTAACTCTACCAGTTAAAACCGACCACCATTCCTTCTCGGGTTCTCGGAGCAGGCCCTGTCTCCGGTTCCTCCCAACGCGTGCATGGGATCTCTCTCTATGCTACGGGTGATCGGCAGTGCTCCTCTGGTTTTGACTTGTGTGTTTCTACGTGTGCACAAGCTATGCATCTCACACTCCGACCGCAAGACAAACCAGGGCCATACAAACCTTTCAGGATGACGTGTCGACTAACTGGTACAACTAAATAGAACGCCAACACGTTCTAACTTAGTTACATCAACACGAGATCCAAGCTTAAACACATTTTCTACAAAACAAACAAGCTTATGTTGATATACAAGTACGTTATTACAAGCTTGCCTGAAAAGGTCCAAGTTTACAATAACCCAACTACATCTTCTTCTACAGCTATAGCCTACACTATTGGCTGGTCGGGGCACACGACGCCTGCTGCTCGCTGGGCCTGCCATCGTGCTCGGGTCTCGGGGACTCTGGCATTGATCGAGCTGAAGAAGATGGCCCCGCCGATGCCTGGCTGGTCGAGACCACAGGCTTCGCCGTTGGCTTGAAGACGACGACGCTCCCAGCTGACTTGTTGACGGCGTTCCTTGTACGGGTGGTGTCGCACCTCCACACAGGTTAATAGTCGCCAATTATTTTCGCCGACAAGTCCAGCTGGGTCATCCGTAGCTCCTCGGCCTTGTCTGGATCTACCTCCTTCGGGTATCCAGCCTCTAGGCGCTTGAGATCGATCAGGGGTAGTGAGCACGCACCTACTGACAGGTGACACGCAACTGTTTGCTTGACAAGACAAAAATACAGTATGACGTGCTATACCCGTCTACTTTTTTACTAGACGTGTCAGACCGGACTTGTCAGAACAAATAAATAAATATATAAAATAATAGTAAAAGTGGCATATGGTTTTTGCCACACTTTTTGTGCTTGGGGACTGTCCCGACCACCCTCGTGCTCAGGGACTGTCGCGACTATCCTTGTGCTCAAGGACTGTCCCGACCACCATCGTGCTCGGGGACTGTTCCGACCACTCTCGTGCTCGGGACTGTCTCGACCGCCCTTGTGCTCGGGGACTGTCCCGACTACCTTTTGTGCTCGGGGATTGTCCCAACTACAGTTATTCTCGGGGATTCATCGTTTTCCCCATACTGCGCTCGGGGACTGCCCCGACCACTCTCCGACCATTGCTCGGGGACCGCTCTCCTTGGCTACATGTGATTTGTACTCACATACAGTTGAGAGGCATTTATTTTTTCTCACTTAGACCTTGCTACAAGGCTGATACCATCGCCTTCCAGCAAGCTCGGGGACTATATCGGTACGATGCACCTGTCGGTGCAGCTCGTATCGCTTGTACGATGATTGGATTCTCAACTTAACTGGGAATTCTTTTTATACCCTGGCACCACGTGCCTACGTCACCTACTACCAGGCTCGGGGACTAAGTGGGCACACTTCACCTTGCGGTGAATGTGCTTATTTTATCGACCCCTACGCTCTGACCTGTTGGCCATAACTACTACTGTAATAAGGGTCACTTACATTTCTTTTCAGAAATATAAGTGGGCACACTTGATCAGGAAAGAAAATCTTTTTCTTTTTTCTTTAGAGCACCATGCATTCTTCGGACAACTGGAATCTTCGGCTATAATCGTGGTCTACTGCTCTCTGTGCTGACCAGAATACTGGCACATTTGCTTGGTCAATGTTTCAACCAGTTGGAGATGATATGAAGACAAGACCGCATTAGCCAAAGAAGATCAAACGGCGTGTCGCAACATAATACATGGTGCTCGGGGACTAGCTGTGGGGGGTATTAACCCCCTATACCCTTACGGCTAGGTTTGGGCCGGCCCGGACCAGGGGGTCCGGCCCACTAGAAGACGACGCGCGGCCCAGCCGATCTACTCGGAGTCCCGCGTAAGGAATCAAGGCAGACTTGAAGATCAAGCAAGATCCTGGTCGGTTAGAATAGGAATCCTTATCCGGCCACCTATGACAATTGTAACTGGTTGGGATTAGTTTCTCAGATCTTAACTCTGCCCCCCAGACTATATAAGGCGGGCAGAGGACCCCTCTCAAAAATCATCTCATTTACATACAGCAATACAATCAGACACAGGACGTAGGTATTACGCCTTCACGGCGGCCGAACCTGGATAAAACCTCGTGTCTGTCTTGCGTCACCATCCTCGTTCGTAGCTTGCGCACCTGTCTACCGATAATCTACTACCTTGGGCATATCTCTAGGTAGAATGCCGACCATATTTCGTCGGGGAGGGCGGATCCGACCCCGAGGCGGCCCGAATCTGGGCCGCCGGCCAGCCACCCCCGCCGGAGAAGAGGATGATGCGGGGTGGGAAGGCGAGGACGCCGCCTCCCTGGCCATAAGGAAGATCCAGCCGAAGCCGACACCAGCAGCTTGCAGACGCCAGATCCGTAGCGGGGGGCCCCGGATCCGCTGGCCGGGCCGGCCATCGACAACCGGAGGGAGAGGGAGGGGAGGGACGAGGGGGGCAGGCGGTGGAGAAGGAGAGGAGAGAGCGCAGGGGGAGGCCTTTTTGAGCTCCCCTGCTGGCCGCCGACGACGAGGAGGAGGAGGCCGAGGTGGCGCGGCAGTGGCGGTCGAGCCTTGCGAGGAGGAGCGCAGGACTTCTGTGGCCAGCCGGAGTCACAGTAAGATTCAGGACCAAGTAGAACACCCTAACATAGCACAAGCAGACGCTTGAAAGTCTAGAAAAGCCTGCTTTGCGAGCATATCAGCGGTCTGATTTTGAGTCCGATGCACTTTGAAGATCCTTGTGCTTCTATGCTGTGTGCAGTTTACAAATTGTTGAGCAAGATGTTTGATTCTCCACTCAGGCGGGTTTGCATGTTCGTCAGAGTTGAAGAATCGAACTAGTTCTTCACTGTCCCATAGGAAATTTGTGTCATGGAGTCCCAGCTGAACAGTGATAGCTGCAGCCAGAGCAATCGCTACCGCCTCTGCCCTTAGGACGGATGCCGAGTCCTGCAATGCAGCCTTGATGTTCATCGGTGGGTGTACCACACGGCTTACCTTGGTCTGGACTTAGAAGACTCCACGGCGAGAAAACAAGGGCTTCTCGATTGATCCAATCATCTCATGTATGGGCCTAAACCGAAACTAGGCCGCAGGAAGCCCGTGAAGGCGTACACTCCTACGGCCTACACGGTTACCTCGTCGGAGGCGGAAAACATTCTCGCCACCTGCCGCCGTCCGACGCCGCCGTAGCCGTAGGTAACCCAACCCACCTTCTCACCGCGAGCCGAGGTAGCGTGGCCGTGGCGAGCTGTCCATCCCAACTCATCTCCCTCCCCGCACCCCCAATCTCCACTCCACTCGCCTGCCTCTGCCGCGCGCCTGACGGCCGAACTGGCTCCGCCGCGCTACCAGGACGCCGACCGGCTTCTCTCGCTTCGACCAGGCGATACACTGGTACCCCCCACCACTTTCTATTTCGCTGAATGCGGGATGTACCATGCTAGCCACCTATTTTTTTCCCCCATACGACTATACGAGTGATTTTAAATGCATTATCCCGCATCAGCAGGCCAGCAGCCCGTGGCTGAAATAGCTGCACCGAAAGTTTTGTCGTATGGTTGGGGTTCTGATTATTATGACATGTCAGTCCAAAATTTGATCATATCCGTTCAAGTGCGTATTTAAGCAATGGTAGAATTGTGGATGTGGGGCTTAGGAGTGCTACATGAGTTGTGTTCTTTGCTAATACTGTTTGTTAGGCTTCTCAGCTAAGAAGCGTCTACATTTATGTGAGCTTAGAAATAGCAGGCGTGAACGCGTAGTTGATGAAGATCCTGTTTAACTTTAGCTCATACTAAATGATTTTAATTACGATGCGCACCTGAAAACTATAAGCTGATACTTGAAAAGATAGCTTGTGCTCAATTAATTGTTTTCTGGGTTTTCTTTCTTGTTTGCATCTGTTCTGCCACCATGGATTTAGGAATTTACTAATCTTCATGGCCAATAGGCATAAACATTTCAAATACATAATTCACATAAGAATTAGATGAAATAAAAGCTAATGTAATAATTTCAAATACACAAATCAATAGAGAATAAGATGAAATAATACCTAATGTACATCTTATCTGAGATTTCCTGGCTGTTGTACAACTACAATACATATCCTCGGCACACTTATGTGCGCTAATAGAACAATGGGAAGAAAAACACCCCGCTGTCACAGAAATTTCAATCGCCTGCTGGACCATCTTGCGTTTTAATCAACAACAAAAACAAAGCTTATAGTCCCAAGCAAGTTGGGATAGGCTAGATATCTCTTGCAGGTTGATCCAAGTAATACATCATGTGAATGGGGCAGCAAATTTGTAAGTACTGCTGTGTTCTCATGCAACAATCTCAGTGCTGGTTGCCTCCTTGTTGCAAACTGACCAATCCGAAGTATGTTCCAGAGGGACCCTTAGCCATAAGGGATGCATGTGTGCCCTTCTCCACAACAATTCCTTTCTCAAGCACAGTGATCTGGTCACAGTTCTGGATTGTGCTGAGCCTGTGCGCCACCACAATACTTGTCCTGCCAACCATCACTCGGTCCAATGCCTCTTGTACCACCTTCTCTGACTGGCTGTCCAGTGCACTTGTAGCTTCATCCAGTAGCAGGATAGCAGGGTTCTTCAGGATGGCACGGGCAATTGCAATGCGTTGTTTTTGGCCTCCTGAAAGCTGTACACCCCTCTCACCACACCATGTGTCATATCCATCCTTGAGGTTGCTAATGAAGTCATGTGCATTCGCAGACCTTGCAGCATTCTCAATTTCTGCTTCAGTTGCTGTTTCTGTACCATACACAATATTTTCTCTTATTGTACCTGCAAATAGTGTTGGTTCCTGGCTGACTAATCCAATGTGTCGCCGCAGGGCTCTGAGATTGTATGTTTTGATGTCTTTACCATCGATCTTCACTACCCCCCTAAGTGGGTCATAGAACCTCTCTATGAGCCCAATGATAGTCGACTTGCCAGAACCACTTTGCCCAACAAGGGCTGTTGACTTGCCTGGTTGGATGCTCAAGGAGAAACCTTTGAAGATAATCACATCTGGCCTTGACGGGTATGCAAAGTCAACTCCTCTGATGTCAACCTCACCTTTTAGCCTCTCTGGTTTGTATCCCTCAGGGTTGTCAGGGTCAATTTCGGTTTCCCTGTCAAGAACAGCAAACACTGAAGCTACTGCATCAGCACCCTTAGCAAGGTCTGTTGTCATGCTACCTGCATCTGCAATCACACGCCCTGTGCTTACTAGTATCATGAAGGTCTGGAAGAGTGCCTTTGAAGTTATGTGATGCTCAGCCACGAGCTTGCCACCATACCAGAAATCAAGGGCCCATGTGCATGTCATGAGGCTCATGGAGGTGCCAAGGCCCAGTCCTGCAAACCATGACTGTCGGATGCTTTCCTTGCGTGGCCCATCTTGTGCTTGGTGAAAGAGGCGTAGGATGCGCTCCTGGGATGAGAAAGCAGTGATGGTGCGGAGATTGGAGACAGCCTCAGCTGCTAGCCTGCTACTTTCAGATTGAGCCTGTATTGATTTCTGGGACATGCTCTTCAGTAAGACACGGCGAGCATAAAAGCAAACAATGATAAGGGGTTGCACTGCTATCATGACAAGGGCCAAACGCCAAGCGATCACCAGACCCATAGTGCAGGCTATGAGAACTGCAGAAACTGTCTGGATCACTAGAGCCATTCGATCACCCACAAGAGACCTCACCTGCCAAAAGAAGTATATGAATTGTCAGGTATTATTTTTTATAATAAGCATAAGCTTATCTTTGGTTCGTATACTTACGATGTTGGCATCCTTGGCAAGTTGTGAGCATATGGCACCACTGGAGTTCTCATCACGGTCAAACCACCCAATCTCAAAAGTAAGGATTTTTGCAAGCATCTGTTCTCTCACTCTCTTGGTGAGGTATTCCCCCATGGCACCGAAGTTGTAATGTTGCCCAATATTGATCAAGAATGAGAGCACTGCAAGAGCAACAAAGATGAGTGCGTAGGTCCTTGTTTTGTCCTTGATCTCATTATGGTCTGCCAAGAAGTAGATTGAGATCATGCTGCCCATGGCATATGAATATACAGGCTGTATGCCTCCAAACACAATTGCACTGAAACTTCCCATCAGAGCCTGCTTCCACTCTGGTGCATTAAGCATCAGTAACCTTCTGAATGATGGGACGGGAAGCTTTGGCTTCTCGGTAATATTATCATTTTCTGCGTCACCCATTGACCGTCCTGAGCTTGACCTGCTAGCTGCAGAGAACCTCCTGCTCATGCTGTGGCTGCTAGATTGCCCCGCAGCAGATGTACTTCCAGTTCCACCAACCTGATTGGCCTCCCTTGAATCACTGGTCTGCTGAAGGCGGACAAGAGATGTGTACAGGCCATTCTCATTGGCAATGAGGTCATCATGGGATCCCAGCTCCTTGACCTCACCATATTGCATCACAGCAATCATGTCAGCATTCCGGATTGTGGAGAGCCGATGTGCAATGACAATGGTTGTCCTGCCCACAGAAGCCAGGTCAAGTGCCTCTTGCACAACACGCTCTGACTCTGTGTCCAATGCACTTGTGGCTTCATCAAGGAGGAGGATCTTGGGTGACTTAAGGATAGCTCTGGCAATAGCAATCCTCTGCTTCTGTCCTCCAGACATTTGGACACCACGCTCACCCACCTGTTTACAACGTATATTTCACATAAGGAAGCATTAGTCCCATGTTTGTTGATTTACACAATATCAACATATTTATGCTCTCCTTATCTGTCAATTCTATTGACAAAATCACAATCAAAGTTTGCTTTGGTAGAGTCTTAAACTTAAATTCATTGTATCAACTGTTGTTTGTACGACCCTCCTTTTTCCATTTCAGAATTTGTTGAAGATTAACTATGAAAATCAACATGTATGTACAGTCTATCCGATGACATGCTGCTTGATGGCATCCTTCTAGCTTCTAGCTTCTAGTGATGCTGTGGGAGTAGGACTTCCTTTTGAATTCTACAGCTAGCTTCTTTTGAATGCTCTAGCTTAATAATCTACTGTTTAAAAGGGTTATCCTGTTCTTCTCTTAAAAAAATTACCTTCAATAAGTTGTCTAGAAAACTTAGAAAAGAATCTATCATTGGAAGGCAAAGGCTTTGTTTCTAGAGGATGGTCAGATTGCCCAACTTTAGTGATGAGATGGGGCATACTGGTAGACCTGCTAGATTTCCTTGTTTTTCTTTGTGAACATGTTGATAATTCTTGTGTATATACATATAGTTGGTGATGTTATTGAGGCCACTACACTGCTACATTCCTATCAACGTTTTGTCCTCTCAGACTCAAATCTCACGCTTTCGTGTAATGTCATATTATGTTACCCCCAACAAGCTTGATTTTGTAACTGATTGAAGCTCTCTCAGTGGCAAACAGAGTTCACCACTGATGGGAATAGGCCTATCGGATCGAAACTGTTGCCAGTGATTTCTCAGTATACTTTGGTGCTCATATTATACTACAGTATTTCTAAAGTGTTTCTGTTGTCGTTCTGCAGTAGTGACATGCAATAACTCTCTTTCATTTGAACCGGTTTGTTATGAAGTCTGGTAGCAAGATTACTATGGAAAATATTGTTCTCGAAAAAATACAAGGCAATGTTTATCCACATCAGATGTTTGAGCCATTTGCAGATACATTATTTTATTCTTGGAGCTAACTCACCCTATTGTTTCTGTTATTTTCACTAAGGTCACTCAGTCCGTTGACTCATAGTCTCATACAAGTTGTTCAAGGCCAACATAATTGTAACCGAGTGCAGATAATAGTCATTTCTGAAGCAAACTGATGTGATAAGGTGAATTGAAGGCAAGTTCAACTTTTCAAGATTTTCCTTTGATATCTATCCATATTGATAATTGAAATGGTTGTTTAGTTATCTGGTAAGTAACATTAATATCACAATTACAAGGACATAACTTTGTATTTTCAGGTTGAAAATCCCATTTATCTGTCTTCCAAACGTGTAGTTAACCTTCTATATTATTTGAGTTGACCATTCTATGTTTTCATGGCATGTATCTATTCCCCTTAATCAAACAAATGCCAAACTGAGGACCGAAGTCAACCGCTAGTGAAATAAGTTATTACTCTCCTATTCCTATGGATGCTAATATGAAATGCCATTAGTATTAGTTACCCTAAAAATGTTACAGTTTAAGTCATACTGGCCACTATCTAATTCAAGATACATGGATGCTACTTGTGCATTATTTATAGGAAATTAACCATGTGCATTGAGAATTGTCATGGTTTACAGTACTGATTGTTGGCACAGCTTAACTGTAGTTGTACTGTTAAAATAAGCTGTTTCTCACTATCTAGGACACTTTCCTGTGGTCTTTTCATGAGTGCATGCTTATGAACAATGGAAATGAAAGTTCAGTGGCAAAGTGGTCCTTTATTGTTGTCAAACTCACAATAATACTGGGAGGATATTTTGGGTACCTATCAGGTCATCTTGTTAGAGTTTTGCCCACATCAAAGTCTAATGTGCGCTAATATTCAGTGCCCCACATCAGGTTTGCGCACAGTAGAATTTGCTTGTGGTGGGGGTCTGGTCCACGAAAGGAAACATTTCAGGTTTACATGCTTGCCACTGAGTCTGATATCATTAGAGGCATCTTCCATTATTAGCTGGGGATGGCATCTTCATGAAGTCCCACGTTAGGATAGCTAGGCAGCCCGAAAAGTTCTCTTTTCCCCCTTTTGTAATTAGTATGGCAACGATCTGGAAAAAAAAAGCTCCTTTCCTGAATCATTTTAACTTTTTTTAACATATTAAAGCCTCATGGTGGAAGCACTTTGTGCCACTACAGACATACTAGCACGGGCACTTTCTTCTGTCAATCTCTGCCTCACGTATTGCTGTCAAAATTATTATTGCGTGACAGGACCTCAGTGAAATCCTGTTCGCTGGGAAAGTTGGCACACCCAAAACTGTTGGCTGGCAACCCTTTTCCTGGTTACTAGATTTGCAAAAAGGTTCTGGCTATTTGTCTTCTGCGTCCACCAACCACGGAGTCACACACCCTGAGTGGTGGGCTAACCATTCTCCCTTTCCCAATTTGGGGTCACCACTTCAATCCTCTATGATTCCTAGGTCCTACCATAAGCAACCTTGGAAAGCGTGTGCTCTGATCCCTCAACATTTGAAGAAGGATTGTAATTGAAGTGGTGTACATAGCAGCCTTAGAAATACTTGCACGGCAGCTAGGAGAACAGGGTTCAGCTACTATTCTCTAGTGGAAAGGATGGAACGGCAGCTAGGAGTACAGGGTTCAGCTACTATTCTCTAGTGGAAAGGATGGAATTTATAGTAGAGATGTGGATGTATGCTCAACCGGCAATGAGAGATCTTCTGGCCAAAGCAACCGGCACTGAGGAAATATGCTGAAACCGCAATGAGGACTATGACTGCCCAATAAAGGCAATTTGCTAGGTTTCAGGTATTTCCGTGGTCACCTGTATTTCCATCTTTACTTCTTTTTCTTTCTGTTATGTTACATTCAATGTAGATGATGTAATGACGCAATGGGGCACCTATATGTTGCATCTTCGATTTTTCCTAATTTGTTAGATGTCAATTTTTGAGCTTACTATTGCTTCCATTTCCTGAGTGGGTGGATTGTTACTTTGGTTTCTTCACTGTATGACTATAGTGCTGTTTATCCACTCACTTTTGCGTAACTAAGCCCTCTTCTATTTCAACAGTCCTAGTACTGTAATTTTACTCTTACTAAAAAGCTGCCAAGCTGGAGATACTTGGACTGTCCGACGTCTACCTACATTGACATAGGTGAGTGCTCCTCCTATTCGAGTTCTTCCTATTCATCCAGAAAGGCCAGAACATGAATAAACTTAATTTGATCTTGGTGCTTAAATAGTTATTGATACAACCATGTACGGTCTAGCCCATTTCCAGCTCTACCAAGAGATTCACTTTGTTCAACTGATTATTTTCACTGTGATAGTTCAACAATTTTCAGTGGGCAGAGATTTCCTGGGAGCTCGGTGCAGAGAGCACTCAGATTTCTTTGAAGGCACAGCAGGCAGGACCCAATGACCCATGTCCTAAGCCAGCGATGCGGCGCCTAGCTAGCAAGCCAGCAGCTAGCCAGCACTAGAATAAACTGATGGAGTAGTGGACTAGGTTGTGTTGCTTCCAGATAATGGGGAGCAGTACTACACTAGAAACAAAAGCTGTTGCTTCCAAAGCAAACCTCTACTCCTAGCCTACCTTTGTTTCAAATTTTCTATTTCTTTGAATAATTAGGAGTTCCTTTGGATCAGCATGTAAAAGATGCACAATTGACCAAAGACTAAAATAATGGAGTTAGTGACGAGTTGGGATCCCAAAGCCACATGTACTGGTCACCTAACCATGCATGCTGAATTATATAGTGAAAATTTGTTTGTTGGGGCATGTTTGTTTCAGTTTAGTTCTTGAAGCACTTTAGCCTTCGACTGCACTTTCTATTGTTCGAATGTTGTTGAGTAATTGATTTGCTTTTTCTGGCTTTTGAGTTGTCTCCCATGTCAGCTTTACCCCCACTTTCACAAATTGATCCAGAATTTTTTCATTAAAAAAAAGGAGAAAAGAATATCATGATTACTCTTTTCACTAAAATTTCGAATACTCCGTAGTCCGTTCTATATGTGGTGGACCTAAACACGTCAGTACTCCGTGAAAAACAACAAAAAAATATGGAAAAATTAGAGCATAAATTCCATGCGACATTTAGGCATTCTTATAGTACTACTAGTGTGCACGAAAAAGCAAGCATCATCTCTTTTGGGGAAGAAAAAACTTGACAGTGACTTGCAAGGGTAAGAAAAGCGTAGCGAACCAAACGACTGCATGCATACGCCAGTTGCAAAAGTGGTGTGGTAAATAGCTTGCCTGCGTGCCGTAGCCCTGCGGCAACTGGGAGATGAAGTTGTGGGCGTTGGCTGCCTTCGACGCTGCGACGACCTCCTCCTCCGTGGCGTCCTCCTTGCCGAACAGGATGTTCTCCCGGATCGACGTCGCGAACAGCGCCGGCTCCTGGCTGACGAGCCCCATCTGCGCGCGCAGCCACTTGAGCCGCAGCCGCGGGATGTCCACGCCGTCCAGGGTCACCTCCCCGGCCGCCGGGTCGTAGAACCGCTCCAGCAGCGCGATCACCGTCGACTTCCCGGACCCGCTGCCGCCCACCAGCGCCACCGTGCGCCCCGCCGGCACGCGCAGGTTGAAGCTCACAAAGATCGGGGTCTCCGGCCGCGACGGGTAGCAGAACTCCACGTTCTTGAATTCCACCTCCCCGGCGACGTTGGCCAGCTCGTCGCCGGCGCTGCTCTCCGAGTCGATCTTGGGCACCCGCTGGATCACCTCCTGGACCCTCTCCGCCGCCGAGCTCGCCTCGGAGAAGTACTTGACGTTCGACAAGCCCGGACCCCAGAGCTCTGCATGGTTTCGTTAATGGCGCCGTCATCACATCATCATCTAGGACTAGGAGTAACATGCAGCAGAGCAGACCGATGATAAAATCACGGTTACGTACAGGCCACCGACGACAATGGCAGCGGAGACGGCGAAGACGGTGCCGCCCTGGTATCCGTGGTACATGACGAGGCGGCTGCCGTACCAGACGTTGAACGCCCAGATGGTGAAGGTGATGCCGTTGCTGCCGATGGCGACGCCCTTGGCGAGTCCCTGCTTGATCCCGAGCCTCGCCGACTCCTCGAGCGCGGCGGAGAACTGCGCCATGGTGGTGCGCTCGGCTACGAACGAGTAGACGGTGCGCACGGACGAGACGGCCTGCTCGGTGATGGCGCCGGGGCGGGTGTACTGCTCCCTGATCCGGCGCGCGAGGCCGATGAGGATGCGGCCGTACATGAACCCGGGGATGATGAGCAGCAGCACGGACGGCAGCGCCACCAGCGTGAGGTGCCACAGCAGCGCGAACCCGACGGCGTAGCTGCCCAGGAACATGGAGCAGTTCATCACGAAGTTGGGCACCTTCTCGCTCAGCACGTCCTGCACCACGAGGCTGTCGTTGGAGACGCTGGTGATCACCTCCGACGTGGACCCCACCTTGAGGTCGAAGTACTCCACGTCCTGCCGGAGCACCGCCCGCAGGTACCGCTCCCGCATCCGCGACGCCTGCCGCTCCGCCGTGCGCGCCCAGCAGTACCCCTCTGCGTGCATATATGCCAACGACGGCACAACGATTATCAGCTAGCACGTACGGTGCGCGCGCAAGCAAGCAAACCGCCAGCGGCGGCATTGGCACCCATCCATGCATGTGCAGCGCCGGCTCACCTAGGAACGCCATGACCATTCTGCCGAGCGCCAAGAAGACGAGGTTCCGCGCGTTCTGGTAGCCGAGAAGGAGAGGAAACGACGTCAGCTTTTGCTATGACACTGGCCAGAATCAACCGGGAGGCGAGAGAGACATCTACCTCGTTGACCTTGGAGCTGAACTCATCGAGGAGGTCCGGCCCGTTGCCGAGGGTCGTTGAAGATGCGGCTGGTGATCAAGAGCATGACGGGCGTGGACATGCCGTCGCCCATGGCGCCCACCAGGCCGAGCACCATGAGCACCACGTCCGCGGCGTCCGCATGCATGAACACCGACGCGAACGACCGCATCACCGGCGCCGAATTCTTGGCCTTGGCCGCCGCCTGCGGCGGCCCGTCGTCCTTACCCATGTCCGCCGGCGAGGTCGTCGTCGCTGCCACCCCGCCGCACTCGCCGCGCCGTGTCTCGCTTGTAACCTTGCCCCTGTTGCGGATTTTGTGATCGTGATGGCTGATGGGCAATAATAATAGAGTATATAAGAGAATTGACTTTGGCTCACTGGCTGAACCTCTGGAGGAGAAGAGAGAAGCTGAGGGCTCTTATATAGGGGTACGTCTCAGTTAGGCGCATGCGCCATCACTAGCCAACAAGATGTGCTTGTGTCCTTGCTTGTCTCGTGTCATTCTCTCTGTACGCGCATCAGTATGCTTGGAAACGCCATTCCCAGCATCTGCTATATGCTGAAAGAAAAAAAAATCAAAGCATTTTCAATTGCAAATTAATAAGTCGTACTACACGAAATATTTCCAGAGATACTCTCTCCGTCCTAAAATACATGATGTTTTTACTTTTAGACACCTTGTTTGATTGTTTGTATAAATTCAATTTTTTTGTATAAATATTAATTATTTTGTTTCATTTATTTTATCATTAGAGATAATTTAATAATGACTTATTGATTTTATTATTTGTAAAAACAACTGAATAAAATAAATGGTCAAACATGATATCTAAAAGTCAAAAGTGTCATCTATTTTAGGACCGAGGGAGTAGATGTTTTCGATTTTCCAGAGACAAGCAATGCTAAATGATCTATGTTAATGTACTCCCTCCGTCCTTGAATAAATAGATTTTTCTAGAGTTGTCTTGATTCAAACTTTTAAACTTTAACCGAATTTCTAGAAAAGTCCGTCAACTATCTATGACATAAAATTAGTATCATTAGATATATCATAAAATATATTTTCATAATGTGCTCATTTTATGTCATAGATGTTGTTACTCTTTCCTATAAAATTAGTCAAACTTAAGATGGTTTGACTTGCACGGATTCTTGGAATTGATTTATTTGGCAGACAGGAGAGGAGTATTATTTAAAGCGGCCGTCGACTGGCCTACCCGTGCCTACTTATCTCTATAAATGATTAAAAAAACTAAAAACTGCCAAAAAATATCAAAACATTTTTCTAAATCCTAAATAGGCACTGCGGTTCGAGCGTCCTGAATCATGTTTTTTTTTCCTTTCGAAATACATGCATGTGTGCTTCCTATGGTTCAAACTACCTCTTCTCGCGTAACTTCTTACCACATTAGTATACACTAGTGAGTTTAGGATTTTATCCTTTTGTATTATCATTTAATAATCTTATGTTAAATATTTTGGTTTCTAAACGAACTACAAAGTTTCAGGTTTTGTCGAGCACTACAACTTTTGGTGTCAGGTGTTTCCATCCAAGATTGTTTGAAAATTCAAATCTCAAAATCCAATAACTTAAAATGAATATGTGACATTTTATACAATCTCAAATCCAAAATTAACCACTACAATTTTAGTATTGACCATGTCAACATCCAAAGTTGTTTTGTAAATTCTAAAATTTGAATTTCAAAGTTGATAACTTAAAACATATATTTGTGACTCTAAACAACTTTAGATCATAAATTTATCAACTTCGGATTTGTAGATCACATTGTGAAATACATATTTAGTATAGACCATGTTAACGTCCGAGGTTATTTGAAAAAAACTAAATTTTATTCACAATTTAAGAACTTAAAACAAAATTTTGGGCCTCTAAATAGTTTCGAATAAAGAACTTGCAAATTACAAAGTCATACATCGTGTCGAGCTCTACAATATTAGTACAAAATTTGTCATCATCTGACTTCATGAAAAGATTATAAATTTTTTAAGATAACTACTCCCTTCATCCCCACTAGTAGAGAACAGACCTTTCATCCGAGGTCAAAATGGGCTCTAGTCCCGGCATTTTTTGCGCCCGGGACTAGAGAGACCTTTAGCCCCGGTTGGTGTCTCCAACCGGGACTAAAGGTGGACCTTTACTCCCGGTTGGAGCCATCAACCAGGACTAAAAGTCCCTAACCTTTAGTCCCGGTTGGTAACACCAACCCGGACTAAAGGACCCTTTAGTCCCGGTTGGTAACACCAACCAGGACTAAAGGTCCCCCGATGAGTTAGTTCAAAAGGGAAGCATCCCATCCTTTGTCAGATGTGTTGTGTAGGTGGGATGGTAAGCTACGCGCGAGGCAATGCATGAGGTCTTGGGTTCGAATCTCACGGGACGCAGCGGTGGGAGGGATTATTTTTTTTAAAGCTGGGAGGACCTTTAGTCCCGGTTGGTGTTACCCACCGGGACTAAAAGTCCCCCTTTAGTCCCGGTTCCTGACCCGGGACTAAAGGACCCCCCTTTAGTCCCGGATGCTTGCTCCCCGGGTGGGGAACCGGGACTAGAGGGGGTTCCCCACCGGGAGTAAAGCTTTGTTCTGTACCAGTGCCCCAGATAAATCAATTCCTTGAATCTATGCTGGTTATTTTTTTAAGTTTGACTAACTTTATAGAAAACAACATCTATGTCATTAAATGAGCACCTCACGAAAATATATTCTATAATAAATCTAATGATACTAATTTGATACTATAAGTCTTAACATTTTTTCAAGGAACTCTGACAAAGTTTAAAAAGTTTGACTTAAGACAACTCTAAAAATACATTTATTTAGTGATAGAGGGAGTATTTCTGAAGACGAGCCTCTTGAGAGTGCTACATCTGTTAATGATTTTCACAGATGGCACTCTTAGAAAAAACCACCTCTAAAAATTGCTGCATCATTACCAAGGCAGACCATTAAGAATCAAACGTGAGCTCGCAGGTAAGGATATATGCACGTGATCTCGTCGTCTTAGAAAATGAACTGACTTTAAACATGTGGGGAAAAAGGATTTGAATTGTTGCATATGACTCAATGCAAAATGGTCAAATGCGTTGCCCCCAAGGAAGAGAGAGCGCACGATATGATGATCCTAGCTATCTCCAACAAGCTAAGGACACGACCACACTTGGCTGGGATAACGTAAGTACATACGTGCTCGCCGCAACCGTAAGTACATACGCAATTTACCCAAACGAAGTCGAGGGTGGAACTGGAAGGAGGCCCATTATTACGTTAACTGCATGCATGCATGTATGCGTGATATACTCGCTGTTGTTTACGTGGTCCTAACCGGTATAGTCGCTGTGGTCTTCCTAGCGTCACTGTCTAAGGGGCCCGCCATACACAGCCACACCATAGTCGCTGCGGTCTTCCTAGCGTCACTGACCAACACTACAGGAAAACCGGGACTTTACCCAGTGCTCGAATCTTTGCCAAGTGCCAAATATCAGGCACTCGGCAAGAGTGCCGCACTCGGCGAAATTTGGCACTCGGCAAATAGGGCTTTGCCGAGTGTCTGGCACTCGGCAAAATAAGGCACTCGGCAAAACCAAACTTTGCCCAGTGCCAGACACTCGGCAAAGTTGGGCACTCGGCAAAGAGGCGCCCGGGGATAACGGTACCCACGCCGTCCTCTTTGCCGAGTGCCTTCTGTTTGGCACTCGACAAAATATTGCCTTTGCCGAGTGCCTAGGGTTAGCACTCGGCAAAATATTCACTTTGCCGAGTGCCAAACCTTGGCACTCGGCAAAATAAATTTTTTTTTGTTTTTTGCCACCAACTTTTTTTCTTAGATTTGTATTTGTACCATGAACAACATGTTCAAATTTGGCACAATTTCATTGCTGTTTGCTATATTTCTTCACTTTATTTCGTTTTCTTGCAATTTTCCAAAAATGTAGGTTTGAACTGCAGGTGCATCGAATAATAGTTTTGATCCATTCCAAAAATGTTATTCTTGTTTGTTAGTGTCACTTTATGCTAAATCTAGGAACTGTCTCCAAATTTCGATCAACGTGCTCACGGGGCAACGTCGCGAACTTGCGTGCGAGTGGTTATTTAATTCTATAAAATTCAAACGAATCCCGAAAATCATGAAACTTGGCGAGATGTCGTGATATCACATGCATATACGGTGGTAAAAATTTGAAAACGTTTGGAGGACGTCATCACGTATGGTGTTCACAAACCAGGGAACGTTTGGAGGACGTCATCACGTATGGTGTTCACAAACCAGGACCCTGGTTGTGAACACCATACGTGATGACGTCCTCCAAACGTTTTCAATTTTTACCACCGCATATGCATGTGATATCACGACATCTCGCCAAGTTTCATGATTTTCGGGATTCGTTTGAATTTTATAGAATTAAATAACCACTCGCACGCAAGTTCGCGACGTTGCCCCGTGAGCACGTTGATCGAAATTTGGAGACAGTTCCTAGATCTAGCATAAAGTGACACTAACAAACAAGAATAATATTTTTGGAATGGATCAAAACTATTATTCGATGCACCTACAGTTCAAACCTACATTTTCCGGAAAATTGTAAGAAAACGAAATAAAGTGAAGAAATATAGCAAACAGCAATGAAATTGTGCCAAATTTGAACATGTTGTTCATGGTACAAATACAAATCTAAAAAAAAGTTGGTGGCAAAAAAACAAAAAAAATTATTTTGCCGAGGTGTCAAGGTTTGGCACTCGGCAAAGTGAATATTTTGCCGAGTGCTAGCCCTAGGCACTCGGCAAAGCCAGGACAGGATTTTTTTTAATTTTTTATTTCGCCGAGTGCCAGATCGGGGGCACTCGACAAAATACTTTCTTTGCCGAGTGCCCCGGATCTGGCACTCGGCAAAGAGGTTTGAAATATAAAAAACCGACACACGCACACACACACGCACACACCACACACGCCACACACGCGCGGCGCGCCCGCCCCGCCGCCAGCGCCGTAGCCCGCTGCGCTGCCGCAGTAGAGCCGCCGAGCACCGCGCCAGCCCCGCCGGCTCCCCAGCCGCGCGCATCGGCCGCCGCGCCCGCGCGCCTCCGCGACCCGCCGCCCACCGCGCGAGTCGCCAGAGTAGGAAGGAGGAGGAGGTGGAGAAGGAGGAGGAAGGAGAAGAAGGGAGGAAGAAAGAAGAAAGAGAAGGGAGGGGAGGAGGAGAGGAAGGAGAAGAGAGAGAGGAGGCAGGGGAGAAGAGAGGAGGAGGGGAGGGAGAAGGAGAAGGGGAGAAGAGGAGAGAGGAGAAGAAAGTGCCACCTCGGTTCGTCGCCCTCACGCCGTAGCGGTCGTCCCCTTTGTCGTCGCCAGCCCTCGGTCTTCGGGCTTCCGTGGCAAGGGTTATGCCTAGATGTTAGTATAGTTAGAAGTAGTATGTTAGTAGTAGTAGTTAATTAGTAGTGTTAGTATTAGTTAGTAAGTCATAGTGACAGTAGTAGTTGTAGTTGTTGTTCATAGTTTAGTGTTAGTAGTAGTTATTGTTGTATGTATGTGGTTGATGGCCTTCGTGCCTATATTTGGTATACATGTGGTTGTTGGCCTTCGTGCCAATGTTTTCTGCAGGTTTTGGGAACTCTCCGTGCAGGGGAGGTGCTGCCAAAATTTCAATGGAGTCTAACCATTTGCCTTTTCTTTGCAGGACAAGGACCGTGGGAGGCACTCGGCGACCCCGATCGTCTTCGTCGGCGTTGCGGTTCTGCCTGCACCGCGTCGCCTCGCCACTGCAGCGACTCGCCACCGCCCCACTAGCATGACTCACCGACACCCTAGGTATAACCCATCTTCCATACTGTATCTCGTGTAACCCCGTTAGGCGTCTCCCGTCCGAAAGAGATACGGTCGTTGGTATGTAGATCTTTGCATACCAAATTCCGTACCTGTTTCGGGTAACCTTGCCCCTGTTACGGGTTTTGTGGATCGTGATGGCCTGATGGGCAATAATAATAGAGTATATAAGAGAATTGACTTTGGCTCACTGGCTGAACCTCTGGAGGAGAAGAGAGAAGCTGAGGGCTCTTATATAGGGGTACGTCTCAGTTAGGCGCATGCGCCATCACTAGCCAACAAGATGTGCTTGTGTCCTTGCTTGTCTCGTGTCATTCTCTCTGTACGCGCATCAGTATGCTTGGAAACGCCATTCCCAGCATCTGCTATATGCTGAAAGAAAAAAAAATCAAAGCATTTTCAATTGCAAATTAATAAGTCGTACTACACGAAATATTTCCAGAGATACTCTCTCCGTCCTAAAATACATGATGTTTTTTACTTTTAGACACCTTGTTTGATTGTTTGTATAAATTCAATTTTTTTGTATAAATATTAATTATTTTGTTTCATTTATTTTATCATTAGAGATAATTTAATAATGACTTATTGATTTTATTATTTGTAAAAACAACTGAATAAAATAAATGGTCAAACATGATATCTAAAAGTCAAAAGTGTCATCTATTTTAGGACCGAGGGAGTAGATGTTTTCGATTTTCAGAGACAAACAATGCTAAATGATCTATGTTAATGTACTCCCTCCGTCCTTGAATAAATAGTTTTTTCTAGAGTTGTCTTGATTCAAACTTTTAAACTTTAACCGAATTTCTAGAAAAATCCGTCAATATCTATGACATAAAATTAGTATCATTAGATATATCATAAAATATATTTTTATAATGTGCTCATTTTATGTCATAGATGTTGTTACTCTTTCCTATAAAATTAGTCAAACTTAAGATGGTTTGACTTGCACGGATTCTTGAAATTGATTTATTTGGAGACGGAGAGAGTAATTATTTAAAGCGGGCCGTCGACTGGCTACCCGTGCCTACTTATCTCTATAAATAATTAAAAAAAACTAAAAACTGCCAAAAAAATATCAAAACATTTTTCTAAATCCTAAATAGGCACTGCGGTCGAGCGTCCTGAATCATGTTTTTTTTTCCTTTCGAAATACATGCATGTGTGCTTCCTATGGTTCAAACTACCTCTTCTCGCGTAACTTCTTACCACATTAGTATACACTAGTGAGTTTAGGATTTTATCCTTTTGTATTATCATTTAATAATCTTATGTTAAATATTTTGGTTTCTAAACGAACTACAAAGTTTCAGGTTTTGTCGAGCACTACAACTTTTGGTGTCAGGTGTTTCCATCCAAGATTGTTTGAAAATTCAAATCTCAAAATCCAATAACTTAAAATGAATATGTGACATTTTATACAATCTCAAATCCAAAATTAACCACTACAATTTTAGTATTGACCATGTCAACATCCAAAGTTGTTTGTAAATTCTAAAATTTGAATTTCAAAGTTGATAACTTAAAACATATATTTGTGACTCTAAACAACTTTAGATCATAAATTTATCAACTTCGGATTTGTAGATCACATTGTGAAATACATATTTAGTATAGACCATGTTAACGTCCGAGGTTATTTGAAAAAAACTAAATTTTATTCACAATTTAAGAACTTAAAACAAAATTTTGGGCCTCTAAATAGTTTCGAATAAAGAACTTGCAAATTACAAAGTCATACATCGTGTCGAGCTCTACAATATTAGTACAAAATTTGTCATCATCTGACTTCATGAAAAGATTATAAATTTTTTAAGATAACTACTCCCTTCATCCCCACTAGTAGAGAACAGACCTTTCATCCGAGGTCAAAATGGGCTCTAGTCCCGGCATTTTTTGCGCCCGGGACTAGAGAGACCTTTAGCCCCGGTTGGTGTCTCCAACCGGGACTAAAGGTGGACCTTTACTCCCGGTTGGAGCCATCAACCAGGACTAAAAGTCCCTAACCTTTAGTCCCGGTTGGTAACACCAACCCGGACTAAAGGACCCTTTAGTCCCGGTTGGTAACACCAACCAGGACTAAAGGTCCCCCGATGAGTTAGTTCAAAAGGGAAGCATCCCATCCTTTGTCAGATGTGTTGTGTAGGTGGGATGGTAAGCTACGCGCGAGGCAATGCATGAGGTCTTGGGTTCGAATCTCACGGGACGCAGCGGTGGGAGGGATTATTTTTTTTAAAGCTGGGAGGACCTTTAGTCCCGGTTGGTGTTACCCACCGGGACTAAAAGTCCCCCTTTAGTCCCGGTTCCTGACCCGGGACTAAAGGACCCCCCTTTAGTCCCGGATGCTTGCTCCCGGGTGGGGAACCGGGACTAGAGGGGGTTCCCCACCGGGAGTAAAGCTTTGTTCTGTACCAGTGCCCCAGATAAATCAATTCCTTGAATCTATGCTGGTTATTTTTTTAAGTTTGACTAACTTTATAGAAAACAACATCTATGTCATTAAATGAGCACCTCACGAAAATATATTCTATAATAAATCTAATGATACTAATTTGATACTATAAGTCTTAACATTTTTTCAAGGAACTCTGACAAAGTTTAAAAAGTTTGACTTAAGACAACTCTAAAAATACATTTATTTAGTGATAGAGGGAGTATTTCTGAAGACGAGCCTCTTGAGAGTGCTACATCTGTTAATGATTTTCACAGATGGCACTCTTAGAAAAACCACCTCTAAAAATTGCTGCATCATTACCAAGGCAGACCATTAAGAATCAAACGTGAGCTCGCAGGTAAGGATATATGCACGTGATCTCGTCGTCTTAGAAAATGAACTGACTTTAAACATGTGGGGAAAAAGGATTTGAATTGTTGCATATGACTCAATGCAAAATGGTCAAATGCGTTGCCCCCAAGGAAGAGAGAGCGCACGATATGATGATCCTAGCTATCTCCAACAAGCTAAGGACACGACCACACTTGGCTGGGATAACGTAAGTACATACGTGCTCGCCGCAACCGTAAGTACATACGCAATTTACCCAAACGAAGTCGAGGGTGGAACTGGAAGGAGGCCCATTATTACGTTAACTGCATGCATGCATGTATGCGTGATATACTCGCTGTTGTTTACGTGGTCTAACCGGTATAGTCGCTGTGGTCTTCCTAGCGTCACTGTCTAAGGGGCCCGCCATACACAGCCACACCATAGTCGCTGCGGTCTTCCTAGCGTCACTGACCAACACTACAGGAAACCGGGACTTTACCCAGTGCTCGAATCTTTGCCAAGTGCCAAATATCAGGCACTCGGCAAGAGTGCCGCACTCGGCGAAATTTGGCACTCGGCAAATAGGGCTTTGCCGAGTGTCTGGCACTCGGCAAAATAAGGCACTCGGCAAAACCAAACTTTGCCCAGTGCCAGACACTCGGCAAAGTTGGGCACTCGGCAAAGAGGCGCCCGGGGATAACGGTACCCAACGCCGTCCTCTTTGCCGAGTGCCTTCTGTTTGGCACTCGACAAAATATTGCCTTTGCCGAGTGCCTAGGGTTAGCACTCGGCAAAATATTCACTTTGCCGAGTGCCAAACCTTGGCACTCGGCAAAATAAATTTTTTTTTTGTTTTTTGCCACCAACTTTTTTTCTTAGATTTGTATTTGTACCATGAACAACATGTTCAAATTTGGCACAATTTCATTGCTGTTTGCTATATTTCTTCACTTTATTTCGTTTTCTTGCAATTTTCCAAAAATGTAGGTTTGAACTGCAGGTGCATCGAATAATAGTTTTGATCCATTCCAAAAATGTTATTCTTGTTTGTTAGTGTCACTTTATGCTAAATCTAGGAACTGTCTCCAAATTTCGATCAACGTGCTCACGGGGCAACGTCGCGAACTTGCGTGCGAGTGGTTATTTAATTCTATAAAATTCAAACGAATCCCGAAAATCATGAAACTTGGCGAGATGTCGTGATATCACATGCATATACGGTGGTAAAAATTTGAAAACGTTTGGAGGACGTCATCACGTATGGTGTTCACAAACCAGGGAACGTTTGGAGGACGTCATCACGTATGGTGTTCACAAACCAGGACCCTGGTTTGTGAACACCATACGTGATGACGTCCTCCAAACGTTTTCAAATTTTTACCACCGCATATGCATGTGATATCACGACATCTCGCCAAGTTTCATGATTTTCGGGATTCGTTTGAATTTTATAGAATTAAATAACCACTCGCACGCAAGTTCGCGACGTTGCCCCGTGAGCACGTTGATCGAAATTTGGAGACAGTTCCTAGATCTAGCATAAAGTGACACTAACAAACAAGAATAATATTTTTGGAATGGATCAAAACTATTATTCGATGCACCTACAGTTCAAACCTACATTTTCCGGAAAATTGTAAGAAAACGAAATAAAGTGAAGAAATATAGCAAACAGCAATGAAATTGTGCCAAATTTGAACATGTTGTTCATGGTACAAATACAAATCTAAAAAAAAGTTGGTGGCAAAAAACAAAAAAAAATTATTTTGCCGAGTGTCAAGGTTTGGCACTCGGCAAAGTGAATATTTTGCCGAGTGCTAGCCCTAGGCACTCGGCAAAGCCAGGACAGGATTTTTTTTTAATTTTTTATTTCGCCGAGTGCCAGATCGGGGGCACTCGACAAAATACTTTCTTTGCCGAGTGCCCCGGATCTGGCACTCGGCAAAGAGGTTTGAAATATAAAAAAACCAGACACACGCACACACACCACGCACACACCACACACGCACACACACGCGCGCGCGCCCCCCGCCGCCGCGCCGTAGCCGCTGCGCTGCCGCCGTCGGAGCCGCCGCGCCCCGCGCGCCCGCCCCGCCGGCTCCCCAGCCCGCGCGCCTCGGCCGCCGCGCCCGCGCGCCTCCGGCCCCGCGCCCACCGCGCCCGCGCGCCCGCAGTAGGAAGGAGGAGGAGGTAGGAGGAAGAGGAGGAAGGAGAAGAAGGGGAGGAAGAAGAAGAAAGAGAAGGGAGGAGGAGGAGGAGAGGAAGGAGAAGAGAGGAGAAGGAGGCAGGGGAGAAGAGAGGAGGAGGGGAGGAGAGAAGGAGAAGGGGAGAAGAGGAGAAGAGGAGAAGAAAGGTGCCACCTCGGTTCGTCGACCCTCACGCCGTAGCGGTCGTCCCCGTTGTCGTCGCCAGCCCTCGGTCTTCGCATTCTCGCTGGCAAGGTATGCCCTAATGTTAGTATTAGTTAGTAAGTAGTAGTGTTAGTAGTAGTAGTTAATTAGTAGTGTTAGTATTAGTTAGTAAGTCATAGTGACAGTAGTAGTTGTAGTTGTTGTTCATAGTTTTAGTGTTAGTAGTAGTTATTGTTGTATGTATGTGGTTGATGGCCTTCGTGCCTATATTTGGTATACATGTGGTTGTTGGCCTTCGTGCCAATGTTTTCTGCAGGTTTTGGGAACCTCTCCGTGCAGGGGAGGTGCTGCCAAAATTTTCAATGGAGTCTAACCATTTGCCTTTTCTTTGCAGGACAAGGACCGTTGGGAGGCACTCGGCGACCCCGATCGTCTTCGTCGGCGTTGCGGTTCTGCCTGCACCGCGTCGCCTCGCCACTGCAGCGACTCGCCACCGCCCCACTAGCCTGACCTCACCGACACCCTAGGTATAACCCATCTTCCATACTTGTATCTCGTGTAACCCCAGTTAGGCGTCTCCCGTCCGAAAGAGATACGGTCGTTGGTATGTAGATCTTTGCATACCAAATTCCGTACCTGTTTTGGATTGTCCACGTTTTTTGGACAGCCCGCGGATGCATAGATGGGTTGGTTTCTGTGGCCCGCTCCTGTCCGAGACAGAGTTTTGGCACCACCTCCTCGTTGTTCTCCTGATACACAATCTCCCTGCCAGGACGTGTATCGGGAGAACAGCGGGGATGTGCTGCCGAAATTCTGTCTTGGATAGGAGCAGACCATGGAAGCCAACCTCATCTACGCATCCTCGGGTGGGATTAGGACCTATCCTTCACCTATTAGATGTATAGTAGGAACGCCTTGTGGATTTACCTGCAGTTTTTATTACTCGCTTACATATGCATGTGCCAGAGGATGGATAACCGTGAGTGGATGTACACGGGCCACGCAAGTATGACCCCAGAATGGATGACCAAGACCAATGCTTTCCCAGAGCATGCATTTGGCGAGGCTGCTAAAGGGTCAGCCCGGATGCCGTGTCCGTGCAGCAGATGTGGCAACAAGAAAAGAAAAATTAAGAGGCTCGTGGGGGAAGATCTTATCAAGTATGGATTCATGGCAAACTATACCCGCTGGATCCACCATGGTGAAGCCGATCGTATTAGAGAGGAGGTGGTGAGACAGCGTCTCGAGGATTATGATGGAGATGGTGGGGTAGCAGACTGGATGGATGACATTCAGCAGGCACGGTTCGGTGAAGGATTGGAGGAGAAGCCAGAGGAAAGCGCAAAGGCATTCTATGATATGCTGTCTTCAGCGCAGAAGCCCTTGCACGAAAAGACAACGGTATCGCAGCTGGATGCAATTGGACGCATCATGGGGTTGAAGTCGCAGTTTAGCATGAGTCGGGACAACTTCGATGGTATGTTGGCAATTTTTGGATCCCTGCTTCCGGAGGATCACATCCTGCCGAAGAACTTGTACGAGTCACAGAAACTTCTTCGTGCACTTAAGATGCCGTATGAGCAGATCCATGCTTGTCCGAATGGATGCGTCCTTTTTAGGAAAGATCACGAGGGAGCAACGCACTGTCCAAAGTGCAAATCCTCTAGGTACCTGGAGGTCGACACTAGTGATGGCAATAAGGAACAGCTGAGTATCCCTACGAAGGTCCTATGGTACCTTCCTTTCATACCAAGGATCCAACGGCTGTACATGACAGAGGAGTCCACGAAACAGATGACATGGCACAAAAATGGCAAAAGGTACAATTCGGACAAGATGGTACACCCATCGGATGGCGACGCCTGGACCCATTTTGATGGCATACATCGTGTTAAAGCTGAGGAGGCTCGCAATGTACATGTAGCGTTGGCAACAGATGGGTTCAACCCGTATGGATTGTCCATGGCCCCATACACTTGTTGGCCCGTGTTCGTGATACCCCTGAATCTCCCCCCGGTGTCATCTTTCAACCCAAGAACGTATTTTTGTCGCTGATAATTCCTGGACATCTGGGGAACAATATGGGTGTGTTCATGGAGCCTGTGTTCGATGATTTGATCGATGCTTGGGAAAAGGGGGTACTGACATACGACCGAGCTATAAAGAGAAACTTCACAATGCATGTGTGGTACCACTACTCCCTGCATGACTTCCTGGCGTATGGCCTATTCTGTAGGTGGTGTGTTCACGGGAAGTTCCCATGCCCAATATGCAAGGCAGGTGTGAGGTTCACTTGGCTGAAGAGTGGTGGCAAGTTTTCTTCGTTCGACCAACATCGTCAGTTCCTCCCCCTTGACCATCCATTCAGACGAGACATCAAGAACCTCACGAAAGGTGTTGAAGTCACTGATCCTGCACCTCAGATGATGACCGCTGCCGAGATCCACGCTGAGATAGAGGCTCTCAAAGTTGATAAAGGGAAAGGTCGTTTTGATGGATATGGTCAGTACCACATGTGGACTCATAAATCGGGCTTGACTAGGCTTCCCTATTTAATGATCTTCTTCTTCCACACAACATTGATTTAATGCACACAGAGAAGAATATCGCCGAGGTGCTTTGGGGAACACTCATGGACACAGAAAAGTCAAAGGACAATATTAAGGCAAGAGTGGACCTGGTAGCACTGTGTGATAGACCAAAGCAAGTGATGAAGACTCCCACGCCTGGCAAGAAATGGAAAAGGACTTCGGTCGATTTCGTTTTGAAGAAGGACCAAAGGAGGGAAGTATGTCAGTGGGTTCAGTCGTTAATATTCCCTGATGGGTATGCGGCAAATCTGAGGAGGGGAGTGAACGTGTCCACTTGCCGAGTGTTAGGGATGAAGAGTCATGACTTCCACATATGGATTGAGCGGCTCCTTCCAGCGATGACCAGAGGTTTTGTCCCCGAGCATGGGTGGCGTGTCCTGGCAGAGTTGAGCTATTTCTTCCGCCAGCTTTGTGCCAAGGAGCTATCTCGGGCCGTGATTGATGACTTAGAGAAAGTGGCACCTGTGTTGCTCTGTAAGATGGAGAAGATCTTCCCACTCGGCTTCTTCCTCTCAATGCAGCATCTGATTTTGCACCTGCCTCATGAGGCACGAATGGGGGGGCCCGTGCAAGCCCGTTGGTGCTATCCAATCGAGAGATGTCTAAAGGTTCTTCGGAAAAAGTGTAGAAATAAAGCCAGAATTGAGGCATCCATGGCAGAGGCATTCATTCTTGAGGAGGTGTCAAACTTCACAACATCATACTATAAGGATAGCCTTCCCAGCGTACACAATCCAATCCCTCGTTACAACACCGACGAGAGGTCATCAAATCTCAGCCTTTTCAAAGGTCAACTTGGCAGGGCAAGCGCTTCGAGCACCAAGACCTTGCGGAATGATGAGTGGCGCACTATCATGTTGTATGTGTTGTTGAACCTTGACGAAGTGAACCCTTATGTGCAGTAAGTTCTCAATGAGCTTGTTACATACGCCATCACTATCGTCTATCTATCCAACCCCCTTGTCTCTTGCTTTTTCAGGGAATTTCTGAATACATACTGGACAGGAAATAGGGATCCTTCCCCTCAAGAACAAGATAGTCTTCTCAAAGATGGTGTGCTCGATTTCATTTCATGGTTCAAAAAGAAGGTACCATCCAATTTACATCGTTCCATCTGTGACATCCCACTTTGCTCCTACGAGCGAGTAATGATCTATCCGCCCTCACCTTACAGGCACGCATGGATGCGGAAATGGATGAAGAGTTGAAACAGGTTGTCAAAGGCTTCCCCTATAGGGTCAAGTCATTCACCGTATATGATGTGAATGGCTATCGCTTCCACACAAGAAGCCACGAGCTCAGTCGGCCCAATCGAAAAACCACGAATACTGGAGTTCGTACGCCCGGCACCGATGACTGCGACTACTACGGCATAGTCGAAGAAATATATGAGCTCAACTTTGAGCTTCGCGGAGGTCATAAGCCAGTCGTATTCAAATGCCATTGGTTCGATCCCAATGTCACGAGAAGAGCCCCTGAGATTAGACAAGTTGAAATTCAACAAGATTCCCTCTATCAAGGAGACGATGTCTATATTGTGGCTCAACAGGCCACGCAAGTTTATTATCTTCCATGGGCGTGCCAAAAAGATCCCACTCTTGAGGGTTGGTACCTTGCGCAGTTGGTATCACCACATGGCAAAGTGCCTGTCCCAAACGATGAGGATTACAACTTTGACCCAAACACATATACAAGGGAGTTCTATCAACCCGAGGGGCTAGATGGCACGTTTGACATAGACATGTTTTCGCTGATGGGCATGGAAGTAGATAATGACATTGATGAAGACGATGGAGATGAGGACGATGGAGAAGAGGTGCAAAATGCCAAAGACTTAGCACTGCTTGAGCGATTACAGTTTGGCGTTGCCATTGATGACAACGATGGAGATGAGGCGAAAATGTTAGACAATATTGATAGTGATGACGACACTTATGATCCGGCCGCTGCCGATCCTGAAGATTATTTCTAATTCATGTAATACTATATTATTATTATTTTCTAGATATGTTTCGTTCATTTTGCATCTCTATATTTGTCTATATTGTGCTAACTGGTTTACTCTTTGTATTTGCAGGCACTCGACAAAATGCCGGGCGGAAGGCGGACCCGGACCTGCAACTCGCTCTACGCGAGGACGACTCAGGAGGCGGAGGCGGAGGCAGAGGCGGAGGCGTCGGCGAGGAGCCGTCCGGCCCGCTACCCCCGCGGCCGTTCGAGGAGGGCGGTGCAGTCGTCTGCCGTCCCCCCGCCCGAGGAGGACCGGACGACGACCACTGACGACGAGGACCAGCAGCTAGCCCCCTAGATAGGAGGGGTGACACTTCCTCTGGGGGGTGGCGGGGGGTTCCACTTTGAGCACCTCATCGGTACCGTACTTGCGCGGGTCCTCGCAGCTCCCGGCGCGGCCGATCCCGTTTCAGAGGAGGCCGGTGATTCGTCCCAAGGGCGATAAGTAAGTATCCATTCATTTTGCATCTCTTCTTGTTCATATGCTGAAAACCGAACTGCGGACTAACAATTCTTCTTACTGACTCCTGTAGGAACTGGGAACTTATGTCCGGGGGCGATCATCGGTAGTGCAATGGGATCCTCGGCGGCCTGATCCACCTGCACTACCCTGGTTTGGTCACCCACACCCAGGTTGAGTCGCCTCCCTAGACGTGGGACCACTTCAACTCCGCCGTGGACGCCGTGTACGGCACCGTACAGGAGCGGATCAGGCGTGAGTTCTGGGTGAGTCTACATCACACTACATTGCTCAATACTATGAATTCATTAGACGTTCTTGAAATAATGAAAGGACACATGATGTCTGTATGCAGGACTTCTTCACGTTGGAGGAGGGGCATGACCCCGCCTGGGTGACGAAGGTGCAGGACAGGGCATGCAGGGGCCGAGTCACGGACCTGTACTACGAGGTGAGGCTGGAGTGCCACATCAACCACTCGTGCGACGTCCTTGGTCGGTACCCGGGGAAGAGCGAGGCCAGGACCATGACACTCACCAGGGAGCAGTACCTCGCAGTAAGTTATAAAACATTGTTACTGACTCATTCCATGAAGAATAGGTAGCCTTCATTTTATATTCTAACATTTCTAATACTTGATGGCATGCAGATGTGTCCTTCTTGGTGCGCCACCCACAGAGACTGTTGGGCGGCCATCGTGGACAAGTGGGTCTCCGATGAGTGGAGGGAGAGGCATGCCCTCCGTCGGGAGTGCCGCCTGCAGATGGGTGGGCCGGCGCACTACCAAGGCAACCGGCCCCTCAGTTCGTACGCCCAGGCCTGGGTACACGCTACGCACTTATTTATTTATTTGTTCTAACGCTCAATTCTCATTACTTCTAATCATCTTTGTGTTTTCCTCGTAGTCCCAGTCGCATGATGGCTAGGAATGCAACGAGTTCATGGCGTACACCATGGCACACAAGGGCAAAGCGACAGCCTCGGACACTGTCTACAACCCGGAGGACGGGCCCGAGGCGTACAGCAACACGAGCGTCCACAGCAAGCTCACCGACTACGCCTTGGCGGCCCGCGAGCGGCATGGGGAGGACTTCGACCCCGCCACCCAGCCCCTTGATACCGACCTCATGATGAGGCTCGAAGGAGGGAAGCAGCACGGCCGGTACTGGATGGCCTCCAACATGGTCGACTCGACCTCTGTGCCCAACCTCGCTCAGATCCGAGCACAGAGCACGAGCTCCTCCGTCCCCATTCGACCTCGGCAGGCGAGCACACTGCAGCAGATGGCGGCACTCCAGGTTAGTTCTATTTCATTCGCCGTTCATTACTTTTACACATGTACCTTGCATTTGCATTGTTTAAACGTTGGTGATTGAATATTGCAGGCCACTGTGGAGAGGATGGAGGCTGAGAGGGAGGCCGAGAGGGTCGAGAGGGAGAGGGAGAGGGCCCAGAGGGAGGCCGAGAGGGCCGAGTGGGAGGTCCTGAGGGCCCAGAGGGCGGCCGAGGCGCAGAGGATGCAGGACATGTTCTCATTCATGTCGAGCCTCGGCACCACTCTCCTGGGTGTGGTGGTGCCCCAGTCGCTGCTCGCTCCAGTTGTGCCTCCTACTCCTCTGGCTCTAGGCACTCCGGTGAGTATATATATATGGTTGATCAAGTCCTTTAGCTTGTGTAGATACTAATGAATTCAATTCTCCTTTGTGCAGCAACAGTCGTCAGGTTCGAACCCGACTCCTTCGCCTCAGCACACACACCCCGGCTGGACAGGTGCACCACCGCACGGAGGTGCCCCTTCAGGGTCCCATTGGGATCAGTGGCAGTAGGTGGTGCCCCTTCATGTTTCATTGACTTTTCTTGATCTAGGACTTGTGTTGGATAAAGACTTCTTAGATGTTGTCATGGATTTGCACATTGGATGTGCGTGTGATGGATTATGCAGGAGGATGTGCTTGTGATGGATGTTGGATGTGCTTGTGATGTATTATGGATGTATGTGATGGATTATGTATGCGTTTTGTGTGATGCTAAATGCCTGTGTGCTGTCTCATGTATTATATATGAGTTTTACGTGTTTGCTTTCGAAGGAAAGCAACAAACAAAAAAAATAGCAAATTTCCCAGCTTTGCCGAGTGCCAACACTGGGCAAAGAAGTCTTTGCCGAGTGCCAGGGGTGTGGCACTCGGCAAAGCTGGAAAAAATGCTGCAAAAACAGCCACTTCCCCAGTTTTGCCGAGTGCCACAGCCTGGCACTCGGCAAAGAGGTCAATTTTGCCGAGTGTCAGGTGGTACCACTCGGCAAAAACTATTTTTAAAAAGATTTTTTTTAAAAAAAAATGGTTTCTTTGCCGAGTGCTGAGCCCTGGCTCTTGGCAAAAATTCAAATTTTGCCGAGTGCCAGTCCCTAGGCACTCGGCAAAGCCGGCGTCAAATGTTGACGGCAGTTATTTTTTTGCCGAGTGCGGGCTTGGCACTCGGCAAAGACTTTGCCGAGTGTCGATTTTTGGCACTCGGCAAAGAAATTTTTGTCGATAAAATCTTTGCCGAGAGACCTTTGCCGAGTGCGGCACTCGGCAAAGCCTTTGCCGAGTGCCCCCAGCACTCGGCAAAGAGGGCGTCTGCAGTGGTGCAAGGGGCCCGCTATACATAGCCACACCATCAATAAATAAGATAAAGTTAAGCATTTCGGTCGCCAGAGATCAAGTGACTCAAGGATTGCGTCGTTATTAGGGCTACAAGAAACGTGATCTTTTCCAACATTTTTTTTTCTGAGCGGCCAAAACGTTTTTTGTGTTTTAATTTTTTTTCTCTCAAATGTGCAAGAGGACTGCGCATTTTTATACTAGGATAGAAGAATTAAAAGTTTACATGATGTGGCATGGCCAACCACACGCTAAATTTGAAACACTCTATACAACAAATTGAACAACCATCAAAGAATTTTCTTCTTAGGCGGATGATAGTTTTTCTAGTATAATTTGGAACTTTTTCAATGTTTTTTTTATCAAGTCCCCAACAAACTAGTTGCCCAGTGTTAAAATCATTGGCCGCTTGTAAAAAGAGGTTGGGAAAGTTAGTCTGGCGGTGAAGGGGAGGACAATTTCTTTAATTAAGAAGGAATAATATCAAAACTAGTATTAGTCGATGACTTTTAAATTGCCACTTGATTTAAAATTTCAATCCTTGAAATGGTATTCTCTGTCTCTCTAGCGGCAAAAATGGACGTGTTTATGTAAGATTATTGTGTGTTGCCAGCCAAGAGGCCACCAACATGTATACTTGTTCGCCAAGATAAGGCGGATCTAGCCTTGTTTGCCAAGATCTGCCGACTTCGACAAAGTTTGGTAAATCCTTTAGTAAAATAAAACAAAATAAAATAAAATTATGGCTCAACAAAATTCTTATGTAGTAGAATGAACGATAATGAAGTTGGTCTTGAAGGCCCCTGTGATGTTTTTAAATGGATTCCTTTGTCCATAACATGCCGTCGGATATTATTGTCCGAAGTAAGTAATTTTAGACAAATTAGTATAATAATCTATAAAACGATGTGTTGTCCATAACATGCCGTAGGAGAAACACCGATTATTGTAGTATAATAATCTATAAAACGACGAGGCTAAACGGGAGATGAGGACAAAGACAATAAACCCTTAATTATCATCAGGCGACTGAAAATGAGTGAAAACCCTCTAACGTGGCCGGTGGTTTGGATGAGACCTCCCTCGCATCTTGAACAATTTCTCTTATGATGATTACTACCCGTGACAATCCGATCCTGACTGTATAACATAGCAAGTGATGGTTGACTTGGGATTGGGAATGCAAGTATGAGCTCGGCTGGCGGCCAAGACGTCACTAGTGACGACTGTGGTGCATGGCTGTGGTACGGCTCTCCTCCTCCCGTCCTCCTTGGGGCGTGCAGATATAGAGAATCTTCAGATCAGCTGAGCCACGTGTACACGCGGCAGCTGCGCTGATGAAGTCATATAAAATGCAGGACCTAGGAGTAGCTACCAAGGTCATGCATGCACGTCATTAATTAGTTTAGCCGTGATGATAAAGCATGTTTAATTAAGGAGTTGGTGATTAATTAGATCAGCCGGTGGCGCGCGCGGTGGATGGGTCCGGCACGCAAAGCACGCACGGTCGTCGTCGTCCACGCCTGCAGCCGGTTTCCCGTGAGCAACACACGGGAACCCAAGGAGGGCGCGTGTGCGTGATGTGCATGTGCCCGGGTCTCTGCTGTCGGTTAACTACCACACTTACCACGCCGCGGCCGAGGCACGGGCGTGCTACACAGCTGCTGCTGCTGGGCCTGCTACGCGTGTGAACGTGTGATGATCTCGTCTGTGACGCTGTGACGCCTAGTAAACGCAGGGATCATATCTCCAGGCGGGCCGGCACCGTACCAGATCAGATCATCAGAAAGAGTATCAGACGTTGATTTGGAGTCGTTAGTGCCTGCTCCCGTAGTTTGGGAATATAATCCACGCGTACGGCGCGGCGGCATGTGCAGTACGACGGTGTAGCCATGTCAAGTCTCGTTGAGAGGAGAATGTGTAGGCCGTCAACCATGTGGCAGTTCAGTGGCACGTACATCCATGTTAATTAGCATTCCCTTTCCTTCCCGTTAATAATGACAGGGGGAGCGGTCTCCCATAACCCCTATGGCGTGTACATGGAGTGAGGTGACGTGCTCGACGAGTCCAATTGTAGGCCACCGCCACACTTGAGTTGCTCAAGTGACCATTGCAGTCTCTAGCTTTTTTCTGAAACAGCTTAATGGCAATACCGTGAGTGCAAATGTACTCAGAGGGCTTAATCCAATATAGCGGAATTTGTAATTTGCACAACAACATGGCATAGGTTAATGACATGATGATATGAACTAGTTATTAATTATAGTGTAAGCATCAGCTAGCCACCATAACAGAGGTTATGAACCATGTTAATCATAATGATACCCCAAATCCATGTACTCTACGGCCACACTTCCACCGACGACGACAGCGCAACAAGAACCGCAAGACTTGGTTATCCTCTTTTATTCCCTAACCATATTTGTTATCCTTTTTTTTGTCAGTGGGTTTAAGATTCACTAGCTTTCTCATTCTAATCTTTCACAACGAAGTGCAACAAGAACTAAATGAATCTTATGCTATTGGTTAAATAGATGATTTCTTTTTAATTTCTTTTTTGTATTTATTAGAGTAGAGTATTGACGAGGAATCTCGATTATTAATTTGATTTTTTAAGTATTATTAAGTAAGACATCCACGATGCATACAATTGCCCCTCCCTATTTCAGATTTTTTATTTTTAATCCTTTTTTATTCAATATTTCAATAATAATTGCTCTTAAAAAAGTTTTTACAGATCTGACCCTTTTGATCGCGCCAGCGCTGCTGACGTGACCAAATAACATTTGTCGCGCCACATGCATTGGCACGACAACATCCGACACGTAGGACAACATTTTCGATGTGGAAAACGCTGTCACGCCACTCCCACTGGCGTGACAGTATTGTTTTGTCGCGCTACCGGGAGTGGCGTGACAACACCGAACTTTTGAAAAATCATAAATCTTTGATACGACGTCGGATGAAGATGAAATTTATATGAAAATTGTAGCCCTCGATGAGATCTACAACTTTGTATTGTTGAGTTTTTTCATTTAAGGACGTTACGATGCTAAAAAAATATAAAATTTTAGAAGCATAATAACTGTGCTCGTTGCATTAGGCAAATAATATCCTTTCTGTATGGTGTCCAATAAAATACTTTTTACATCAAAGTTGTAGCTCTCAATGAGATCTAAAATTTTATAGTTTGGAGTTTTCATATTTGGAGTGGTTAAGTGCTCAAAAAATAATATAGAATTTCAGTAGCTTAATAATCGCGTACTAGCGCTTACATCAAACCCTAGCGTTTGTCGCATTAGAAAAAATAATATCGTTTTTGTATCGTGTCAAATGAAGGTACTTTTTATATCAAAGTTGGAGCTCTCAATTAGATCTACAACTTTCATTTAAAAGTATTTTCACGTGACATCAAATAAGAAACATACGATATTTATGAAAAGATAAGCTTCGATACACTATTAATATGCTGCTAAGACTTTATATTACTTTTTAGAGTATTTTAACGACCTCGAATATGAAAACTCAAAACTATAAACTTGTAGATCTCACTAAAGGCTACAACTTTGACATAAAATGTATCTTCATTTTACATCATACAAAAATGATATTATTTTTCTAATGCGACAAACGCTAGTACGTGCTGAAAATTTTATATTATTTTTTTGTGCATCTTAACGATCTCAGATGTGAAACTAAAAACTACAAAGTTGTAGACCTCATTGATAGCTATAACTTTCATGTAGAAAGTATCTTCATTTGACAACATATTATTTTCCTAATGTGACAAGCACGGTACACGGTTATTATGCTCATGAAATTTTATATTATTATTTTGAGCATATTAGCGTCCTCAAATAAAAAAACTCAAAGCTATAAAGTTATAGATCTCATCAAGGGATACAATTTTCATATAAATTTTATCTTCATCCGACGTCGTATCAAAGAGTTATGATTTTTCAAGGGTTCGGTCTTGTCACGTTACTCCCGGTGGCACGACAGAACAGTATTGTCACACCGGCGCGAGTGGTGTGACAGAGTTTTCCATGTCGGAAACGCCGTCTAATATAGCAGATGTTGCCAGGCCAATGCTTATGGCGCGACCAAAAGGGTTAGGACCACAAAAAAATTTAGGAGCGATTATTATTGAAATATTGAATAAAATGGATTAAAAAGTAAAAATTCTCCCCCCCATTTTCTTATTTTGAATGGAATGCTTTATTGATTTTTTAGTCCCTTTAATTGACATAGATGCAAATACTTTACTAAGATGATGCACAAGAAAGGGTTCAGTTGGTCGAGCAGAGGACTTAGAATCTTCAAGTCACCAGGACCCAAATTGTCAATAGACTGTCCAAGAACATTAAAAATTGGGGCTCTTGTGTTCTTGCTCCTACTTTGTTGTGAAATTGTGATTTTGCCCTTGTTTTTCTAACTTTGTGATTTTGCCCTTAACTGTTCACAAGTCAACGCGATTTTGCCCCTGGTCAACGGTAAAAACAGGAGCAAATTCGCGTTGACCAGGGGCAAAATCGCGTTGACTTGTGAACAGTTAAGGACAAAACCACAAAGTTAGAAAAACGAGGGCAAAATCACAATTACACATCTAT
>NW_027096332.1:0-39510 GCF_019320115.1 Miscanthus floridulus | reverse complement strand
TGAACCAAGAGCTCATTCCTTTATCACCTACTCCACCACATGATTTTTCCAAGATTCGCCAAGGCTATTTATGTCTGCATCTTGTTTGCACATATCCTAACAGGAGCAAGTCCTGTAATGCGGCGCAAGGTTTTGTGGTTTTGCTGAAACCAGATACAATGTACATGTAGCTAGGCTGGGCGGTGTCGGACCTAGAATTTTGTAGTTAGTATTCCTATTTAAAAGGTTCAGTTCATTTGACTACCGAACCAAGTGCAGTAGAGAGCCAGCCACCCGGATATAAGAGTGATTGAGCGACATAATAAGAAGTAATTAAACACTGTGCTCTAGGCATTTACTTCTAATGGACTCGTCTGAATAGCTCAATGATTTGCTATTAATTAAGAAAGCTAAGAATGCGACCTCATTTAAGTATACATATTATATATGTATCATACATACTATATATTGTCATATCTCATGCACGTCACTGCTTCTGCAACTACGCATCTATAGAAGATACTGCCAAATCTATTGAACATAGGTAGGGTGGCAAATCAAGCAATATAATCACAGCAAGAAACAAAATATTTGTTACAAATAACAACATAAGAAAAACGGTGGAGGGACAGCTTATGCTTTTCTCCTCTTTGATTTGATTTGAAAGCTAAGTTCGGTTGCTATGTTGGCAAGAGCATACTTGATGCACTTCAATAATTTTGTGGTCGACTCTACTATAGTAGCATTATACATACTTGAGTTGCTCAACAGATTCTCAATGAAGGGTTAAAAAAAAGGGAAAACTTTCATCTTGATATTGGAACTTCAATTTTATCATGGACAAAAACAAAGCCCACAGCCCCACACCATGTTATATCTAATCTAAGTACAAAAAAACACTAATAGTACACTTGGTCTTGGGGCTGCCGGCTGCATCAGAATGTGATGTAACTAGAAAAGAATGGTACAATCAGGCCACACTAGATTCCAGGCGTGTCGGAGCCGCAAAAAAATAGAGGTGAGAGAATCATGTTGGGATTGTTTAGTCCATCTCCAGCCCCTGGAGATCCAACAAAATCGCCAGCAATCCAATCCGGGGATTCTGCCCCTAGTTTCACTCTCATTCCCGTCGCTGGTTTCAGATCTCCCACTTGGTTAAGAGCCAATGATGATCATATGCACTTCTGCAATGTTGTGCCCCTATTTGTTTTCTTGCACATATTCACTTGGTGTTGGTGTTATTTTTTTTTCAATCCCTGTGTAGGTGTGTACCAGAGCAGGAAGGGATTTGCTCTTCTTCCTCAGCTTACAGCCTTGCAGGTACAGACACGTTGGCACAGTGTACGTGTGTGGCCGGCGATTGGCGTGCTGTCAAACAGAGAGAATACTTGGGCTGTGGATGCGTAATTCCTGTCTCCAATCTCCTGTTGCTTAGTCATGGAGGAATAGATGTTGATCTTCATGGTTATGTATCTCATGTGCAAAACTATCCATGAATCGTGGACTCTGTTTTACTTTTAATGGTCCTCCTGGATATTAATCGTAATTGCCTGCCTGTGAACATATCTTAGAACTGTAATGCAGAGCATAGGGAATACCGCTTGTAAAATAGAGAAGGGTTTTTGCTATATAAAGATACACAGGTGCAAATAAATGGAGCTTTGTGCCAAGGGCCAAGACTGATGGAGATCATGAGCTCATTTTTTTTTTCTGTAATTCACAAACGAGTATATGCCACCCTGAACTTTCAATAGCCTTCAAAATGCAACTTATACCACCAGTTCCTCTTGATGTATTCTCGTATAAGTAATACATGTTCCCATTCTACTAATAGAAATGAAAAACATGAGTCTCCAATCGTACTCCCTTCAGTTTCAAATTATAAGTTGTTTTGGCTTTTTTATGTGAATAGATTTTGCTATGCACCTAGATATATATTATATCAAGATACATGACAAAAGCAATGTACTTAGAAAAGTCAAAATGACTTATAATTTAGAATGTAGGGAATATCATTTTGTGCTTTGTGATGAGGCAGTAGATGGCACTTTTAAACACCTATTCCTGCATTACACTTCCAAAGAATATTGGTATATACTTGCCTTACAAGTTTCAGATAATTTACAGCCCTTTCCAGATCTTGGAAAAGTTCCTTTGCCTTTGTAGTACCCTTCTATATGGAAAATTCATGAACCTAATGTGGTAGAGTATATACCTGGACAACAACAACAAATGATTTCATTTTCAACTAGAAAGATCCTGGAACATTAATTGGCGTGTCTGGCGAAGTTTAAGCATGAGTTTGATGTAGTCATTCGTCGAGCAAAGTATTATCAACCTCTCTCCTCTCCTAATGGCTAATGTCTTTCAGCTAATTTTTGAATTTCAGTTTCCCTTTTCCCTCCTTTTTAATCTCTCGACGAGATGTACCTTTTCTCTACGATTAATTATTTAATTTATATATAATCTGTAGGATTGTCCCTCCTGTTAGCTTGATGCCTCCTTTCTTCTTATATCTTATAGTAATGTAGTAGGTTATCCATGGAAAACAAAATGGTTCTTAAAGGCAAAGTGCTGTTTCATTAGTCTAAAAAGGAAATTGAGTTTTTTTTCTTCCGAAGAGGCTAGGTACATGCATCTTTCGCTTTCCTCCACCTGTTTGCTGAGACGTCTGTTTTCATGGTTGCTCATCAAGCAAGATCTTCCACGTTGTTACTCTCCATAACATCAAGCAAGATCTTCCTGATTAGCCTCCATAAAACCACACTATTACACAAATCTGTTTTTTTTACAGCCATCACCAATTTCTTATAGAGACGGCTCACTAAAGAAACCATCTCTAACAGGACGGGGAGCCATGTAGCTTCTGAACCGCACCTGGAAAATTCATTTTCAGGAATGGTTCCGTTAGAAAAACATCGACCCTAGGCAGCTTGGTTAAGAGAACCGTCCATGAAAATTTGATTTTTAGGGTTGGTCTCGTTAAGAGAAGCAACCATAGGAATTGGATGTTTCTATTAAGCGAATCGCCCCTAAGAAAGAATTTACTAGACCAGTCCTTTTGGTGAACTAACCTTGAAAATGACTCCTTGTAAAGTCTTCTTCTTCCTCGTGACAGCTCTATAGATGACTCTACTGGGAGCTTAGCATTTCCCTTGGCAACAAGGAACACTCTAACCGTATGCAAGGCCTATCCTCCAAGCTTGGCCTCAGGCATGGTTGGCCAGAGAAGTCAAGTAGCTACATGACAAAGGCAATATTACAAGAAAGAAATGTGAGATGACTTCTGAAAAAGGTTTTGGATAATAAGTTTGAAAAGGGGAAAGGTTCACAAAGTCTCTTTACTAGCTAGGGGCCCAACCTATATGCAGCATTAACAAAACTTTAAGGGAGACTTATTTTCCCCCTGCTCTAAAGGCTAATTATGATTTTAACCTTATCTTTTCAACTTTGTTACTTCATCCTCAAAATTTTAATTCGAATCCACCATTCATCCCTTTTTAGCCCTGTTAACTAGGAATTTTTTTTTTCATTTTAATACTTTTTGATAACTAATTTTAAATCTAACACTGTAAGTTTTTTTAAAACTAACACTTTTGGCCTGCGCCTATTGACCTGGCGCGGCCAAATGCCTGTGCCGCGCCATGCATGGTGGCGCGGCAGAGGTCTGACGTGGAGACGACCAGTTTCGGTGACCGGTGACGTGGTAGCTCTTGACGCGCCACCGCCCTTGGCGCGGCAGTGACGCGCCCTGATACGTGGCGTGGCAGTGCCGCGCCCTTACCCGTGGCGTGACAGAGCCGAATAAATATCGCATCCAGTCCCGTCCTGCCCGAGCAGCAAGCCCGCCGGGCCGCTGCGCCTGCCGCCCGGCCGGCGGTACCTTAACGGTTTAATCCGAACGCGTCTCGCCGATAGTGGGAGTTATTCTAAGTATTGCTTGACAGTAAAATCAATAGTAGATTTGTTTTTGTCTTTTGTTGAATTTTTTCATAGCCGAATAGAGAATTTGATAAGCCAATGATTTGTTTTTTGTCTTTCATAATACGGTTAACCATCAATTTAACTAATCGATTATGAAAAATTGCCACCGGCGTCGAGATACGCAAGGACTGCCGATTTCCGAAGTAGTTGGTACATAATCTCGCCGACAGTGCTGCCGCGACGCAAAGAAACAAATATGAAACAGATAAATGAAGTCCGTGCGCAAGTTGACAAGCTGCCACATAATATTTTCATTGTTTTGACATAAGTTTGACATAACATAACCAAATAACCCCGTAAGTTTCGGACGCCAATATTCGTTTGACTTAACAAACTAAGACCCAGGAGTGTAAGGATCCCTCGGACGTCTCTGTCTCTTCGGATTTGTTGGCAACATATTGGAAGTGTAGCCAACATCGGTATGGTCGCGTCGACGGTGCGTACGGCTCGTACCCTGCAAGTATATGATACACACGATTACTTATAATTCTTTATGATCAGTTAGTTCATGAAGCCTACGTATTTAAATAAACTATCTTTGATAGTACCTATGAGGCTCCTTGGGTACCAAGCAGGGCACCACCTAGCTGACACATGCCGATCTCGTGCTGCGGCCAATCGTCCCACTGGTCGTGCTATCTGCGGAAGCCCGGGGGGTCGTCGTCATCGTCGTCCTCGTTGTCCTCAGTTGCAGGGTCCTTCCCAGCGCTATGATGTGGTGGTGTACGCACCGCGGAAGTGGCACCTGTCATCTGCTGAGAAGAGTCGGCTGGTGTCCTCAAAGAGGCTAAGACGTGGCATCCCGACCACGGTGGGAGTGGCGGTTCCTCATAAGGAGTGTCCATGCAGCTCAGCTTCTGAGCTAGCTTCTGTACAGCTCTTCTTCACCTTCTGCATAAATAGACATTAAAGTTAGTGCATTACCCTAAACGCATATACACTAAAGAAATATTTTTAGAATAGACAAGTTTATGTTACCTCCACAAAAGCCGCGAGAACACTTGGCCCCTGACATCTAGACTTGTGAAGCCGAAACGCTGCTTCGTTGGACAGCCTTGACAATTATGTCGTCCTGGGTACAGAAATGCGGTTGGACAGTTTTAGTACACATACTTAATATCAAAAGGATAACAAATTATACCATTCAAGTATATTACCACGTATCTTTGAAACGGGGCTCTCTCCAGCTGTGTGTCCTCCCTAGTGGTAACGTTGTACACATCTTCGATGACATCTTCCTCCGAGTCCTCGTCAATCGCCACGTCAGTGTATGGGGGCTTGATATGTGTCCTCGTAGACCTGTAAAGCCACCGTAGGTACTCATCGAAGGTGTGCTGGTCGTGTGGAGGACTCGCATGGACCAGATGTCGTACCCTATTCTGCCACAAATGGATGCGCGAGCTGTGTGTCACGTGCCAATCCTTGGTCTTGTACCTCTTCCTGCTGGTCATACCTGCAACAAAACGATGTTAGTTGTACCACACACCTCTGGATTGTAGCATTGTTATTAATCGATAACGCACCCGTGCAATTCTTGGTTGGTGGAGTAAAGCGGTGGTGGGCAGCCTGTCATTCTCCCAAACTGTCTGTAGATCCGGATGGGCAAGTGAATCTCGACCACATGGAAGAAAATAAGAGGGACGTCACAGCGATACTCGTCTGACTCATCCCTAGTGACAGGACTGAGATAGTACTAGAGCTCCGGAAGCATCCCAAGGACACCAATGCACCTGAATTTTGTAATTGAGTTAGGTTGTGATATAGTGTACATCGAACAAGACACAGGTATGATAGTAAAGAGAGCGTAACCTTGATGTTATGTCAGGACGTCGAGACCGTCCGTATACTTCCCTGTACTTGCGTCTCAGCATTCCCTCTAACTAACTCTGCTTCCGTCCATATATACAGAGCTGTAGGGAGTGTATCCTACCCGTTCCATTGCTGTATTGAATACAATAATGAATTAGCCATTAATAATGAATTCATATGTAACTGCCTCCAAGAATATAGTGAACCAAAGTACTTACTGGTAAACCATTATTAAGGGGCCTCCCAACGGGCCATCATTCCTAACACCACACCTGGAGTAGGTACGAGCAACCTCCAAGGTTCGCATATCCTGAGGTGCGATGACAGGCAACTCATAGCTGTCGATACGTCCATACTAGGACTGCGCTGCCCCAGCTGTACGCCGCTATGTTCTCCTACGGCTGTCGTAGTATGTCAAGGAGCATCCAACTGATCATGTTGCCTGAGGCGTCTGGGAAGAGGAAAGCACCAAGAAAGTGCCAGAGCCACACATGAGCGAACCTGTCGATCAGAGCCTCCTCAGCCTGTGGGTCCAAGTAATCAAAGCGCTCCGTGATCCAGGACGATGAAACCCTGGAACTTTTCCTAAAATTGACCAAAGAAAATGAGACCCCATACCTGCAGGAAAGCAATGCAAGTATTAAATAGGCTTGAATTACTCACATTATCTTTCTTGGAAGCATCGTCGTCCGATGGAAGAAAGCCAGTAAACTGAGCCACCAGCTCCCTCCAGTGATCGTTGTCAACTATCCCTGTCACTGGAAGTCCTCCCAACCGAAGGCCTAAAATAGCCTTTACGTCCTGCAACGTCAAGGTCATCTCGCCAGCAAGGTAGGTGAAACATGTGGGTCTCAGGCCTCCACCTGTTATAAGAATAGAACTGACTGTTAGTTGCCTCAAATTTGTTAGAAGAAAGTTTACGTACAAAGAATAGCACTCGCACCTGTCTATAGCTGCAGTAAGTAGTGCTGGGTCAAGGGATGGAAGACCATGATTGACAACACGGATAAGCTCGAGGAAGCCGGTACGCCGTATGTACGGCACATAACGCTCGTCCCACTGGTGCGTCCTAGTGTGCATGCAGGGCCTCAAAGGAGGCAATGACATCCTCTGTGTCATTGTCACTCAAGATGTGTGCTCAGTGCTGGTCGTCGTACTCCACCTCAAGAATGAGGTACAACGGGATGCTGCGTGGGAGGAGTCATCCTGTTACGAATTGATAAACAAAGCGTTAGAGTATTCAAATTAACAAAATTTAAATTAACATTAGTAAGTTCACAAACAAATCACTAACCTAACTATCCTAAATCCCTAAACCCAAAATCCTAACTATACTAGATAATAAATACATAATCAATCCCTAAAATACCTAAACCCTTTTGAGTTTAGAGTAAACTAGTATCTATACCCAAAATCCATAACTAAATAACTAACTATAAACTAAATAATAAATGCATAAACAATCCCTAAACCCAAAATCCTAACTAAACTAGAACACACAACCTCAAGCCTACGTAAATCACAAACAAATTCACTAACCTAACTATCCTAAATCACTAACTATCATAAATCAATACAAATCATAAAACCCTAACTATCCTAAATTACTAACTATCCTAAATCACTAATTATCCTAAATCATTAATAATCAAAAAAATATGAAATCAACCCTAACTATTCTAAATTACTAACTATCCTAAATCAATAACTATCCTAAATCAATAATAATAAAAAATATGAAATCAACCCTAACTATCCTAAATTACTAACTATCCTAAATCACTAATTATCCTAAATCAATAATAAGCAAAAAATATGAAATCGAGAAGAGGTACCTTAGGAGCGGGCGGCATTGACGCGCCGGCGTTCGTGGCGTGGCCAGCGCGGGCGCTGCGCGGCGGGAGTGGTCGGGCGTGGGTGCGGGCGCTGGCGCCGGGCGCTACGCGGCGACTGGCGGCGCTGGCGGCTGACGAGCGACTGCAGGCACTGGCGGCAGGCGGGCAGGTGCGTGTGGGCAAGCGGGCGGGCGGTATTTATTCGACTCTGCCGTGCCATGGATCAGGGCGCGGCACTACCACGCCAAGATCGGTGGCGCGGCAAGAGCTGCCACGTCACCGGTTACCGAAACCGATCATCGCCACGTTAGACCTCTGCTGCGCCACCATGCATGGCGCGGCACAGGCATTTGGCCGTGCTAGGGCAATAGGCGCGGCCAAAAGTGTTAGTTTAAAAAAACTTACAGTGTTAGATTTAAAATTAGTTTTTAAAAAGTATTAAAATTAAAAAAAATTCACTGAATGCACTAAAAACATAAGGGCAAATTCATAATAGAAAACTAGTCTTTTTTAGTTAAACCTATAGTACTGTTAACTTCTCTTAACGAAAAAGGGATAAACTCTTCTTTCGTTTCAAAAAGCAGTGGCAAAACCACAATGTTAAATAAATGAGACCAAAATCATAGTTAGTCTTCACAACAGAGTAAGAACAAAACTGCCATAAAAAACATGGTAAGAACAGAAGAACCACAAACTTTAAATTTCATATAAACATCGAGTATAAATGCTTGCACTAGCAAGACATAACTTGTCTCCAAGCTCTCTCACACGAGATGTGTGACATTTTGTTTATAAAGGAAGCTTTTATTACTTTCTCCAGAGCAATACATCAAGCTGATAGAAAGCTTTGAAAAAACTACTTCAGGCTTCTGCTTTTCAACAAGTACACAACCACGAAAGAGAAAAATCACACACTCTCTAGTGACTATTAATATTAAGGCTGGAACACCACTTATGTGCTTGGAAAAGATAACCTTGGACACTTGTGCCAACTGTTGCGAAGCCGTCACAACCAAATCATGTGCATCCAACTGTTGGAGCTCAGGTTACGCCTGAAGTTGTAGGTGAAGAACATGGATGGTCGGGGCTTGAATGCCCACCGACGAACTAGTGGCACCATGTCTGTGCCTGGCACCGAGTAGATGGGAAGTGGGAATAAACACGGTTAGGCCTTACTATAGCCCGAAATCCGTCACATGGATCTTATTAACCAAGTGTTTAGTCCTTACTATAGCCCCAAATCCTAACAAACTAAATCTAATCCAATCGAGCTAGTACCATAGAGCACCTAAGTAACTGGAGCAGACTAACCAACTAAGGGGCCATTGCCACGACTGAGGAGCCACGTGCAGGGCCCGTTCTAGAGTCTAGAGACGACGCCCATGGTAGAACGAGAGTAGTGGTGTAGGAGCCATCTGTGGTGTCCCTAGAAACAACTTCTGTACACCGACATGGAATACTTCATGGATATGAGCGCCCTCTAGCAAGTGCATTCTATAGGTGGCCGCACCCATTGGGACCAAGCTTACCACATGTGCCAGTCAATAGGGACTATGCTATGCGTTGGAGCGGGAAAAGCTAGACCTAGTCGCCCATGATGAAGGTTAGGTCACGGTGGTGGCCGTCATAATGCTGCTTGGAATAGTCTTGAGCTTGACAAAGATGCGTGCGAACTTCAGTTGAGGAACTCATACCTCTCCTGCAGTAGGGTGCTGATGCTATTGGCGCAGGCGATGCTAGCCATGTACAGTAGGAGGTCCGGTGGTGTGCAGTCGTAAACCACCTAGAGGGGTGATGTTTGTAGGGTCGAGTGGAATGACGTGCTATAGTAGTACTCGGCCCATGGGAGACAATCCAGCCAAGCACGAGCAGAGGTACATGGCTATGCTCTTGTTCACCACCTCTAACTTGCCATCAGGTTGTGGATGGAAGGTGGTGCTCGTTCGCAATTTGAACCCATAAGCTTTAAAAGGTTCGTGCCAGACATGTCCGATGAAGATAGGGTCACTGTCGCTAATGATTGACAGAGGAAAGTTGTGGTCGTGGAAAATGTCAATGAAGAACGCCCATGTGACTGAAGGACACCATGTAGGGGTGGACGAGGGTGATGAAATGTGCATACTTGGAGAGATGATCGACGATCGTGAGGATGACGCTTTTACCATGCACCTTGGGTAGGCCCTCAATGAAGTCGAGGGAGATGTCTGCCCACACTTGGGAAGGAATGTCAAGGGGTTAGAGGAGATGCACCGAGTGCAGTGGCCTTGTTTTGTTGTGCTACCATGTGTGGCGCATGTGTCGATGAAGTCATGGACGCATTACTGGTCTTGTTCGATGAAGTCCCTGTAGAGGCGCTGCAAGGTTTTCTAGACGCCCTCATGGATAGCAGGGAGGACAATGCTAGAATGAAGATGCATGACCCATGGAGGGTGATTAGGTGAGGCCTTTGTGCACATGCCACAGTGCATCGTACTCACCAGCCTCAATGGTTTTGCGCAAAAGGTCGTGGAGTGTAGGGTCGCGTCAAGCTATCAGCGTAACTCATTGAAGAAATGGAATGAGGGGTTGGACTGGATGGCTGGTCTGGTCAGGATGCCAGCATGTGCATCATCTGTCTCACATATAGATAGGGCATCACATACCGTGTTAAGCCTATTGAGATGGTACATGACCTAGAAATTAAAGCCAAACAATTTGCTAATCCACTGGGGCTGCATAATTGTGGATAAGCGCTGATCCAGCATGAACTTCATGGTGTAGTGGTTGGTGTGAATGATTAAGGTGCCCTAGAGGCATGACCACCTATGGCATATGACCCATACCAGGCCAATAATTGATGCTCATACGCGACCACCTCCTAGGTGTCGCGGGGCGATGGGCTTGGTGAAAAACATGATAGGGCCATCGCTGTGGTGGAACACTATGCCTAAAGCTTGTCCCCAAAGCATCATCGTCCACCAGGAATGGCTTGTCAAAGATGGGTAAGTGGAGGACCTAGCGGCAATGAGGGCCCGCTTAAGCGCTAGGAATGTCACGGATGCTACCTCAAACTAGTGGAAGCTATCCTTCTTGAAGAGCTAAGTGAGAGGCGTGGCAATAGGTGCCGAAGTATCGGATGAATCGATGGTAGTAGCCCACCAAGCTCAAAAATCCGTGTAGGCCATGGGCGGAGCACGACAGTGGCGAGGTGACAATTGCCTCCACCTTGCCATCGGCCAACCGCGATGCCAATCGCGGAGATGATGTGTCCTAACTAGGCCACGGATGATGTAGCAAAGGAGCACTTGGAGTGTTTGACGCGCAGCTGGTGAACATGAAGAACAATGAGTATGACGATAATTTGTTGTAGGTGTTTGGACCATGAGAAGTTGTATATAAGAATGCCATCGAAGAAGGCCAATACGCTCTTGTGGATTATGGTCGGAGTATGGTGTTTTGGCCTTATAGACCCAAATCCTAACAAACTAAATCTAACGCAATCAAGTGTTGGTATTTGTTAACACAAGCAGATAAATCTATAAGTGCGTGAATACCGTTGTAGCTTTCACCTAAGAGTATTCTAGGGTATCATATTTATCCTCAGGGAAGCAATGGTTAAAGAAGTTGATAAATAACCATCATGTATCTACTAACTAGTATACCGACTAGACTAATGTGGGGTAAGTGATAAGATAGGAGTTTTGTATAGTGACACACATCGGAGAACTCCATGATAAGATAGGAGAGTAGACAGACTAAGCTGGGAGGACAATGGGTGAGTTCAAGGTTCTTATTTACTTCTCCATTACTGTGGTTCTGTACTAGAGCAGATCAAAGGGATTAACTAAGCAAAGGTCAGACATAGCGATCACACCTTAACACTTCAGAGCAGTAGTACCTTTCTGATCCTCGAAAAGACTGGGAAGGGGTGATCGGGGGAAGGCTGTGAAAAGCTCTACAAAAACACCAACCCTAACGTGGTGGATTACAAAGGCCTGGTCAGGGCTGCCACCTCTGGGGCTGCCACAACTATCCATGGGGTTGGGCGCATGAAAGGTCCTTAGTTTAGGTTTTGGTAATTGAGTGACAACCTAGGTGGACTAATGTGTGGTTAAGTGATTTACACAGGAGATTAGTCCACAAGAACACTTGTGCAAGCAACTCATGCCATAGAGGTGAAATGGCTTGGATATGTTGCATAGCTCACACATGTGATGATGGAGCTTATTGCATATGAGACATGACATGGAGTCATGTGACTAAGGTGGAGAAGATCAAGACAAGACTTGGCTTGATGGACCGGTTGCAAGCTGTGAAGGGCAAGTTGGAGGCTTTGGAGCAATGGACCGCGTGGCGGTGAAGCTTGAGCAAGACTTGGTACCGATGGACGAAGGCAACGATGAAGAGCAAGTGAGGTCAAGATTGATGAACCAATAAGGTCACATGATGATATGAAGTGGATCATATCATTTATGATATGGTTGGTGCATGTGTTGCATCAATGATGGAGGAGATGGAATGGAATGCGCAAGGCAAAGATATAACCTATAGGGACATTTCATTTCATCGGTCATAGGTGTGTAGAGAAGTTTATGACCTGGGTTTAGGATAGTTGGCCAGTACTATCAAGAGGGGCAAACTTGTTTGCATATCAGTCATCTAGTGCCACTCGAGTGATCTAACTTTGCATCATTGCTAGGATCGAGTGGCGTGGTGAATTGAGTGGATAACTCCTTTGGGAAAAATGTTTGTGAAATGTTAACACACTGTGCATAAGGTGGTGATCACTTGGTGGTGTTAACACTTTTGCAAAGGAGAACTCAAAAGGTGAAGAAAGGAGGCGAAGCCGGGGCTCAGAGTGCTGCCCTAGGGGGCAACGCCCCTTGCTGTCTAGTGCACCGCCACCCCATTGGCGGTGACCGGCTGGTCAAGGCCAAGAGCAGGGGTTGGAGCTGGCACCACCGTGTCTTGTTCGGTGGCACTACCACCCCTAGGGCCGTGCCCACCTAGACTAGGCCGAGAGGAGCTGGTGCTTGGGCTGGCATCGCCTAGTGTTGGTGGGCACCGCCCCTGGGACGGTGGTGCACTGCCAAGCTATGTCCAGTGCCACCGCCATGGGCATCGCCCCTTTTCAGCTGAGAGGAAGCAGGGCTGGTCACCGCCATGGTGATAGTGGTGCACCGCCGTAATTTCCTAGAGAGAGGGGTTTTTAGGTGACTGGCTGGATGGTCACCGCCCCCCTAGGGCAGTGCCACCGCCACCCTATCCGGTGACCAACGACTAGTTGAAATAGCTATTGGAATTCGACCGTTGGGCAAGCACTGCCATGTCCGATGCCCTTGCAGAAACCAGCAGCTTTGCTCCAATGGCTCTATTTGGCTTGGGGGCTATAAATAGAGGTGGAGCTCGGCCTTGGGCTGGTTGCTGAGCACCCTTAAGCCTTGGTGGCTTGTGTAGGTGTGCTTGGGAGCCCTCTAACTCACATACGCTTGATTGTGATCATCTAATTGAGTGTGAGTGCAATTCTAGTGCGATTGCATTATGGGAGTGCATCGAGTGTCACTAGGTGATTGAGTTGCAAGCCGGTGGCACTTGTTACTGTTGGAGGTTGCCATCTCCTAGATGACTTGGTGGTGGTCTCCGTCGAAGCACGCAAGAAAGATTGTGAGGGGTACCGTGCTCACCCCGTGGGAGCCGCGAAGAGCAACACCAGTAGAGCGTGTCATTGAGCTACTCTCACTTTCGGGGTAGGTTCTTGTTGTGCCCGACATGCGGGCTTGCCGAGTGATGCCAATTAGTCGCCAAACCACCAAGTGAGCGGTCGACACAATGGAGACTAACGTGTTAGCAAGCACATGAACCTCGGGATAAAATCACTGTGTCATCCTTGTCTTCCTGTTGGTTTGCATCCCCTTTACACATGCTTGCAATTACTTTCATATACATTGTGCTTGTGTAGTTGCTCTTGTAATTAGTTTGCTTGTGTAGCTTGCTAGTTACCTTCTTGCTTGTGTAGCATAGAAGTAGCTCCCTTGCGTGACTAATTTGGTTTGAGTAACCTTATTGGTCACATTGCTTAGTTTGTGTAGCTAAGTAATTTGCGCTCTCTAATTTGACTTGTGTAGCCTTGTTATTGAGCAATGCTAGTGAGTTTAGGAGCTTTGTGCAGTTTTGCATCACTAGTTGTGTAGGAGCTTCCCCGGTTGCTTGAAGTACTAGTTGCATAGGTTTGTGTGACCTTGCAAGATAGAATTGTTAGGTGAGCTCTAGCAAGCCCGACACCTTTGTTGCCTAATTAGGATCTTGATAAGGTGCTTGAAAACTAAGATAGAGGGGTGTAGTCTTGGCTAGACCGTTAGTTTTAATTCCGCATTTGTTTCGGTTAGTCGGCGCGATTAATTTTAGAAAGGACTATTCACCCCTCTAATCTGTCATCTCGACCCTACAGCGCAAACTCAGGTAATCTATAGTCTAGACACCACGTCTACACTATCGATTACTGCTCTAGCCACATATAATAACTAGAGCACTCTGGTCGAGCGGAGATCTCATGCCAAGGTGTAAACCACTATACTAACCGTACTTAGCTAAGCTACTAAGGCATGATCTAGATAACCATGAAAGATATTTAAGTAATTAGAGAAGATAAATATATGAAATACTTGAGTCTTACAAAGAACCGATATAAGATTATACTAGAACTCCGATGGCTCTTCCGGAACTTGAGCATCTCTCCCTAACTCCCAACTAGAGCTATTCTACTACTACATCTTTGAATTTGGAGTGGAGCTTTTCCTTGCGGTGTCCGTGAATGAGAGGGAGTGAGGGGGTATTTATAGTTTGAGAGGAGGAATGGAGGCCACTCAATGTGCCATGTCAGCGATCTATGTGCTTCTTCACCATGGCTCTTGGATCAAACCGTCATAAGATGAATGGTGGAGATGGAGTGGAGTTATTCTTCTTTGCATGCCTCCACAGTATTGAGGCGGTGGAGCAAGGGGAGGTCAGGTTCCTGCACGGGAGCAGCCAGGGCCCAGCTGCATGCTGCCCATTTTGTGTGGACGTGGTGACTGCAGCCCCTGCTGGCGTTGACTATTGGGCTACACTATTTGTGAAATTAATATCTTTTTACTAAAAGCTCTAAATATAGCAAATGATATATCCGTTTCGATCGTCTCGACAAGCTCTTCGCACTAGGAGCATTCCAAATCTTTGTTTGAGACTGTTTTGCTATGAAAGAAAATTCAAACATTCTCTTTTTCCCGATTTTCGCCAAACTATATATGTACTATTTAATATCTTTTGATGCACATTTTGGCATATCCTGCAAAACAAGTCTAGAGAACCAAAACCCGTGGAACTTGTTAGATAAAAGGCCTATCTTGCTCAAATATATTTTATTTGTTGCCATTTAAATATACTTTGGTGGGTAAAATATTTGAGTTAACGACCGTCAACATCGAGCTAGTACCAAAGAGCTCCTAAGTAACATGAGCTGGCTAACCAACTAAGGGGCTGGTGCACCGGGTGGTGACCGTGCGTTGGGTGTGTGATCTAGCTCATAGCGGCGCGCCTCAGCCATGGGTCCTCTTCATGCGCTGGTACACCTAGCCGACCATAACACCACCTTCTGGAGGATAGTAGATATATAAATCCAGTGGATAACAGAGAAAATAACCTACAAAGGAGAATAGTGTTTTTTTCTTTCCTGCATAACCAAAGTAACCAACAGTTTGCTCATGGCTGCAGCTCCTAACAGAACTAAAGGCTTGAAATTTTTACTAATCCCTCCTAACCAACTGCTAAGCATGTGACATGCTATGAGATTTAGGTAAACGCCTGAGTTATTAACCAAATAGCTTGGGCGAATCGACAAGCTAACCTATGGACTATAGCAGGAAACACCGGCTTGTTACTGTTCTTGTATTCTGATGGATAGATGGTAGTAGCATTGTTTTCCTTTAGCTTGTCACTATATACATTTTGGTGATTCTTTAGCTTATACCATTAACTTATTTTGTTTTCCAGCTTCACCTTAATGAAAAACATGTCCTGAAAAAAAGAAGACAAAACTTACCATTTGGTGTACAATCTTGTACAGTACAAGCCCTAGCTAAAAAGGCAAAGGGGAAAGACGATGAGAAGAAATTATATCAGCACACAACTAGTGTTTGTCCATTCTCGTCAGTGGCTCTAGTACCACAGCAAATGCAGCCGTGCACTACAATGGAGGTGCCTGATTTAGCTGAGACACAATCTTTCTGACAATGTTTGCTTTTTTAGCACCCCTGAAACGATACGCATGCACAAAAGAAGATGCACTAGTGAACATAAATTTTCGTAATTGTACACATGGAAAATCAAGTGAAGCATCTAGTATTTTGCTCTACTAGAGGCTAAAAACAAATCCCCACTTGGAAGAAAGGTACATTTTGTTTTTATCTAATCACAATACTTTGTAGAGACTAACCCTTTTGTCCACTATATTTTGTGTGCGCGACTTCTTGTGCTGTCACTGAATCCATGTTTGGGTTCGTCTAAGAGGGCTTTATGTCTCGTTGTTGGATGGTGCTTATATTGGCATGGAATCACCTACTATATACCTTCCACGTGACAACCATTTGGCATATACTTGTGTGCATCATATGTATTCATTGGACTCTACCTCCAAGTTTATTTAATCAAAAGGAAATGTATGAAAGGCACTAAACACAATTTGGTGGGAGAGATGAAGTTTTTGCAATCCAGAAATAAATAGGAACAATAAGTAAGGCAACGACACTTGTATTGATAAATATATTAATGTAAATGCACACTAGCAATATGATTTAATTTCTACCTTGTTTTAGTATATCAAATAAACCACCGGAAATCATGAATTTCTTGTTACTAGCACATCAACCCGTGCTCTAATGGTCTAGAATATTACATTAAAGTTTTATGGGTAAACTTTAATTTGTAGGTGCAACTAATTGAAATTGATTATCCTTACTCCATTTCTATTCATTTCCTAACACAATACCATTATTAATTATACCCTATAATCTCTACCCTATTATGATAAGTTTATCAATTATTCTATATGTTTTTTGATCTTTTCCATTGGGAAACCCAAATCGCCCGCCTCCAGTAAAGTTTGTGTAGTAGTGGAACTTCATTGAGGAACTCATACCTCTCCTGCAGTAGGGTGCTGACGCTATTGGCGCAGGCGATGCTAGCCATGTACAGTAGGAGGTCCGGTGGTGTGTGGCCGTAAACCACCTAGAGGGGTGATGTTTGTAGGGTCGAGTGGAATGACGTGCTATAGTACTACTCGGCCCACGGGAGACAATCCAGCCAAGCACGAGCAGAGGTACATGGCTATGCTCTTGTTCACCACCTCTAACTTGCCATCAGGTTGTGGATGGAAGGTGGTGCTCGTTCGCAATTTGAACCCATATCAAATAAACCACCGGAAATCATGCATCCTATCTTAATTTCTTGTTACTAGCACATCAACCCGTGCTCTAATGGTCTAGAATATTACATTAAAGTTTTATGGGTAAACTTTAATTTGTAGGTGCAACTAATTGAAATTGATTATCCTTACTCCATTTCTATTCATTTCCTAACACAATACCATTATTAATTATACCCTATAATCTCTACCCTATTATGATAAGTTTATCAATTATTCTATATGTCTTTTGATCTTTTCCATTGGAGCTCAGTGGGTTCTAATATTTAATTAGTTGAGACCTTAGATTAAGTTATATAATCTTTTCTTCCATCCTTAATTGTGACAACATAAATCATATTTTGGCTTTCAAATTTTGATCTTTTTATTTGATGCATTTTTTCTACCCATGAGTTATGTTCAAACTATAGTGCTTATTGTATATTTTATTCCTAATGTCTTTTATATTTATTAAGAAAATAGATTCTAGGTCCTAGACTCTGGTTTTAGTTACAACAGTGGCATATAATTAAGGAGTCGTTTCAGGATACACAATGGCACTCAAAATATTTATTTTTTCTATCAATTTATTATATGTACGTGTAGCACTGATGTTTTTTTAACAAAATAGAGTTCAAATAAAGAATAAAGTACTAGTATTTATATATATCATTACGTTTGAGTTAAAATGTATAAAATTATCCACAATGAGAACATATAAAATTATTGCCAAGTTTAGTTTTAATATAATTAAAAATTGTGCTATTGGTATGTGGTTTGTTAAGGAAACTTTTTTTCATGATCAGAGCAAGCAACTGCATGAAGTAATGACCATTCATCGCTGCTACCACGCTACAGTAACAAATTAGCGAAAGAACCTAGAAGAAGCCAGGCAAAGGAAACGAAAACGAACGAATCCTCTCTTGCAGCTAGTTGCCACTTAAATCATTGGGTGTCACTCCCCCCAGGCACAAAAACCAGGCATCCCCATCTTCCTCACCACCCTCCGTGGCCTTATAAAAACCACCAGGCCTCCTCCCTCCCTCGCTCCTCATAGGCCACACTCATTCTCTGCTAGCCTCGTACGTACGTGTGGTAGCCCTAGGCCCTAGCCCGCGTCATCTTCTCCGCGTCTGTTTCTCTTTGTTGGTGTTCGCCTATAGTACGTTTGTTCCCGTGTGTCCTTGTGCTGCTTTATTCGTTGGAAATAATGGCATTGCTGGATGCCGTGGTGCATCCGTCCCAGCCCCAAGGCCATTTCGGCTACGGGCACAGGGACTGCTCCTACGGGCCACCTTTTTTGTCAGATGCGACCGGCGGTTATGGAGATAGCCATGTACCGTACGCCGGCGACTGGGACTCCTTCCTGCTCGCTTCCCTCGTGCACAATGCCGAGGAGTGGGGGCAGGTGGTGGGCTCCAGTAAGGCCTCGCCGGAGCGCGAAGTGGCGCTGTCGTCGGCCATTGAGCCGCCGCCATCATCGCCGGTCACGAGGACGACCAAGAGAAAGAGGAGACGGGCCAAGGTCGTCAAGAACGAGGAGGAGATGGAGAGCCAGCGGATGACTCACATTGCCGTTGAGCGGAACCGCCGCCGGCAGATGAACGAGTACCTCGCCGTGCTCCGCTCCCTGATGCCACCGTCCTATGCGCAAAGGGTATATATTCATTTTATTTGTTTCATAATAAAATATTGTTCTACATTCTCTTTTTTCATTAATTAATTTAGGGTTATCACATTTCGATCTGGACTTTTTTTTTTCTAAAATTGTTTTAGGGCGATCAAGCGTCGATTGTTGGGGGAGCAATCAACTACGTGAGGGAGCTTGAGCAGCTGCTCCAATCCCTTGAGGTGCAAAGGAGACTAAAGGAGCACACCGGCAACAGCAAACCGTCCAATCCCTTTGCTGCTTTCTTCAGGCTTTCCACAGTACTCCTCCGCTTTCTCTGCTTCCCGCAGCGGCGCCGGCGACCGCACCATCAAGGAGGACTCGTCGACGTCCGCCGGGAGCTCCCTGTCACTGTCGTCAGTAACCGCCGACATTGAAGCAAGCATGGTGGATGGACACGCCAGCGTCAAGGTTCAGGCCGCGCGACGGCCAAGGCAGCTGCTGAGGCTGGCGGCCGGCCTCCAGCAGCTCGGCCTCACGACCTTGCATCTCAACGTCAGCACGGCTGGTACCATGGTCATGTACGCCTTCAGCCTCAAGGTCAGTGACGAACGGTTAATTAATACTGTATTATACACAGACACAGTACCTAATCATTCTACTAGTTGTCAACGTGCCATACTAGATATATTATTACTCCGTTTTGTGTACTAATGATCAATCGGTGTGGTGCCTCTGATTATTTGAGATTTGACTAACCTCACGCTTGGATTTAATTCCAGGTTGAGGATGAATGCAAGCTCGGCTCTGTGGAGGAGATTGCAGCTGCAGTGCATGAGATTCTGGGGAGGATTCAGGAGGAGGCTGGCTTTAGCTAGTTGCATTGATATCAATACTATCTTTGCTTGTTTAAGTGTTCACTTGTGTCTTGGATTCTTGCACATAAAGCAAGAGTTGTGTTGAAAGACCAAGAAAATATAAATATTTGGGTAGCAAATTCCTTCCTTCCTTCAGTTTTCCTTTTTTTCACTTGACAGGATCGGAGCATTTATATAAGAAATGCCCTACTGTTTTACGGAGTACGTAGTATGCATTTACATATTATACTTCACTTGTGATTGTTATCCGATATATTCTTCAACAGCGTATATACGAGTAGCCAATCACTGCAGGCGTACGGTGGCCTACCGGTAGTAATACAACCTTTCAATAAAGCAAAGATTTTTTAACCAACGAACAAGAATGGATATGATTTCATTCCTCTTAGAAACAATGGACATGAATATATAGATGATGGGTATCCTTTTCGCCCGCCCCAAAAGGTCTTGTTCCGTCTGGTCTCTAGCGGGGATCGCAGCATGATCGTTCCATTCATGCACATGATAGCCACAAGTCTACTTTTTCTCCATTTATTTTCTGACAAAGGCCTGATGAATAGTGTTTGGTGTCTACAACATGGAGAATTGGAGATGGTGGTGTCTTGCAGTTGCAGAGTGTCTCTGATCTAGGAGTAGTGGCGACAAAGAACTCAGAACATGTGAGGAATCGTGTGGTACACCTAGGCATGCTCGAGCACGCCGCAGCTGCAGGCTGCACCTGCCTGCGGGCAGATGTGCATGTTGTATGTCTCTGACGTAGAAGCAAATCTCCAGGAACAAGCACAGCAGAATAGCCCACATGTCGCCGAAAATACATGGTTGTTTTACTTGTGCGCTATGCTCACTAGTTTTTTCTTGTGTCGCAATGTGAGGCGGACCCAACTTCTCCCTCCCCCCGCGTGTCGTCATGCCGACCCTCTGTCTAAATCCTCCACTGTAGTATGGGCGGCCTTGTCCGGTGCTTAGCGATTCCACCACTGTCTCCTCCATGGATCTACGCCACCAATCTGCAGTCTCACCAATGAATCGATGGTGCGGTAGATGCCCACACAGCAGGCGGGATGGGAGGAGAGGGGCGCCGACGTTGCAGATGGAGGTGGGCATTGGACCACAGCGCGCGGGGAGGACCCATAACGAGGGTCACCGAGCCACTAGGCCACCTCCATGGCTCACCACTGAGGGGGAGCTCCGCATCAGCCATCATCACCGGTGGGGGTAGGGACTCCTCGGTGTGTGGAGGGCAGGAGTAGCCAACGCTATAGAGCGAGCTTCTTGGCGTCATGGCGGTCCTCATATGGCAGGCAATGGTAGCATTGATGTCCTCTATACAGCACCAGTAATAATTGTAAAAGTAGGGGCATGCATATATTTTTTTCTCTTTCTTGGTACTCCCTCTCAATCCTAAAATGACTCTTTTAATAGGACGGAGAGAGTACCTTTTTCTTAGGGCCTCTTTGTCACGGCTTATGTCGACTTCGGCTTTATATATTTTGCGTCAATCGAGGCACTGTAGCGTGAAGCTGTTTTGTAAGCCGGGGTTAAAATGAACTAGAAGCCGGGAAAAACCAGTTTTTCTGGCTTCACCGGTGAAGCCGTTTTGGATGAGCCTGTGCCAAAGAGAGCTTTAGAGTGCCAACGAATGCTCACGACAGAGGAGTAGTAGACCACCAAGAGCATATTCAATAGTGGTATAGACGACAGGAGAATAACAATCCAGGGTCTCTAGAGGAGATTAGGATAAAAAGAGTAGAATAGAAATGCCAGATAAGATAATAGATCGTTTTTATCCATTTGGTGTGCCTCAATCAGCTTTGGCCTTTCAGATTTATAGCTTCTGAGATCTTTCTTTGTGCTAGAGTTCGAGTACATTAGTATTTAAACTTGAACCGACTGAAGACCCAATTTGCTTCGTAAAAACTAGACCCTCAGGTTTTCATGAGCACGTACATTTTCAATAACCATAACTCTCTTATCCAAAGTCCAAATTGGGCTACCCACACAAGCATTTTGATCAGCCTTGATGAGAGCTATGCAATGGTTAAGTCCATATGGTAACTGCAGCTCATCTTCAGAATAAGACGTCCTTGTTTTGGAAACCAAATGTCCTAGTTTTCCTAGACCACCTAGTATCTGCCAATTTTCGTCGTCAATATATACCCCTAACCGGCCTTTTGGCAAAGTTTACATGCAAAACACCCTATTGGACAAAAAATGTCTAATGGCGAGGATATTAACAACACATCGGACATTTTTTAGTTTCTAAGGGCAACAATACTTTTATCTACCATCCCATTTGATCTACGTCGAGATGTTGTTGAAATAGGTTGCTTCAATTACATTACATTTTTCATGAGTTGTATTGACTTTGTTGGTATCAGCTCGACTTGTTGCCCCATAGAATAATTCTTGTGTATTCTTTATAGACCTCCTCTTCTCTGTGAGATAAGCTTTATTTTTAGACCGTGCTCCTTCATATAAACACACAAAGAGTAAAATTCACCAACGGTTTTAAAGTTGTCTAAGTGTCATCTAGGTCCCTAAAGTTCCAAAATGCATTTTTAGCTCCTTAAAGTTGTAAAGGGTCTCATCCGGATCCAAATGAGTAATTGCCCCACCCGCTATCCTACGTGACATAGGGTCTGAACAGATGTGTCTCACATGTCAGAGACAAATTTGCACCTTAAAAAATTATATTTTTTTCATATGACCTCGAACGAAGATAACTTTTATATGAAAATTGTAGACTTTGGTGAGAATCTACAACTTTCTATTTTTTGAGGTTTTTTCATTTGAGACCATTAAATACTAAAAAATATAAACATTCAAGGCTTCGAAAAATCATATCTTTTTGTATGATGTCGAATAAAGATACTTTGTATATTAAAACTGTAGCCCTCGGATAGTCTATAATTTTCTAGTTTTGAGGTTTTTTATTAAAGTTGTTTACATTTTAAAAAAATTTGATACAAAATGCTATTAATATTCTAATGAAACATTTAATTATTTTTTGAGCATCTTAACAACTTCAAATGACAAAATCAAAACTAGAAGTTTGCAGGCCTCATCGATGGCTACAATTCTAGTATACAAAATATCTTTATCGGACATCATACAAAAATGATACCATTTTTTAATGGTAATCCTAGCGCCCGGACATTCGGCGCGTGAGACGTGTCCGACGCCAATCCCAACCCCCCTGCCCCCCCCCCCCCCCCCCGCGTCACCCCGTTCCACCACCACGCCCCCTGTCACAAGTGCACGAAAACACTTTAAGTGCAACATCGCAAACGTATGAAAACTATGTAGTGCAACATAGGAATATGAATACTGCAACATCCCAAAAAGTATGTAGTGCAACATCGAAAGACATGTACTGTAACATCGAAAATTATGTGCTGCAACATCGCAAAAACATGTACTGCAATATCGAAAAAACATGTAATGCAACATCAGAAAATATGTACTGCAACATCAAACAATTATGTGCTGCAACATAAAAAATTATGTGCTGCAACATCAAAAACTATGTGCTGCAACATCGGAAAATGTGTACTGCAACATCGCAAAATCATCCATAAAACATGGAAAATGGGACCATTCGGAAAATATCTGTTGCAACAACCCAAAAATCTCATTGCAACATTATCTGTTGCAACATCCCCAAAAACCCATTGCAACATGGAGAAAACAACAAAAGGGCGTACGAACATCAAAGGAGATGGGTTCGAGGTGCAGCCTGCTTCGCCCGTGGCCCATCACCTCCAAGCTTGCTGGAGGGAGGAGGGAAGGACCCTGAGCTCGCCAGAACCTTAGCCACCGCTGCATCCCTTAGATCCAAAGGAGGAGGAGGAGGACGAGGGCTTAGATCCAGAGATGGAGGAGGAGGGCTCAGATTTAGAGAAGGACTGACCTACCCCGTTAGAGCTGCCGCCATCGTCCTCGTCTCCGGTGGGGGGCACATGAGCTGGGTTGCTGGGGAGCATAGGGTTGCATGGAGCTCGCGGAGGGGGAGGGAGGGATGGAGGGAGGGAGCACGGGCGAGCGGGGGCGACAGCGAGCTTGCGCGCTGGCGCTGGAGCTGGTGTGGGGATGGGGGAGCGAGCGGCAGAGTGGGGATGAGGATGAGGGAGAGCGTTGCAGGAGCTGATGAGGGCGGTCATGTTGCGGGAGAGCGTTCCATTTATGGTGGGTCCATATGGACGGGACGGACGCCCGCTCTATATCATTATCGTATTTTAAGGGAGCCCTGATACACGGTCAATATGCCGTTGAAACTTTATATTATTTTTGAGCAACTTAATGCCCTCAAATGGTAAAACTCAAAACTAGAAATTTACAGATCTCATTGAAAGATATAACTTTTATTTACAAAGTATCTTTATCCGACACCGTACAAAAAGCATATAATTTTTCTAATGCGATAAGTCCTGGTACGTAATTAATATACCACTGAAATTTTATATTATTGTTTGAACATCTTAACGATCTCAAATGATAAAATTTAAAACTAGAAAGTTGTAGATCTCATCGAAATCTATAATTTTCAAATAACAATAATCTTCATCTGACTTCATACAAGATAAATATGATTTTTCTAAAGTGGCAGACCCTAGTACGCGATTAATATGCTGCTGAAACTTTATATTATTTTTTAGCATCTTAACAACCTCTAATGAAACAAAATTAGAAAGTTCTAGATCCCATTGAGAGTTATGGATTTTTATAAAAGGCATCTTTAGAGGTCGTATGAAAAAAGATGTGATTTTTTAAGGTGGGGCTTTGCCACTGACATGTGAATCCCATCTTTCAAATCCGTGCCATGTATATAGTGGGTTGGGTAAACGTCAGTTTGAAACTGGATAATACCCGTTACAACTTCAGAGAGCCAAACAAGCATTTTGAAACTTTGGGAATCTAAATGACACATCCACACAACTACCGCCAGTGAATTCTACTCATATAAAAACGACAAACTAATGTTACTAAACATGTACCAACTATTTCACCTTGAGATTTTCATGACCCGCAGTCTGCAAAACTGCCTGCCTTTTATAGAATCTCTAGTAGCTGGCCCCGTTAACAATAAAAAGTAACTTGGTGCCTGTTTAGTTCCTAAAATTTTGCAAAATTTTTCAAGATTCCCCGTCACATCGAATCTTTGGACGCATGCATGAAGCATTAAATATAAATAAAAAATAAAACTAATTACACAGTTTAGACGAAATTCACGAGACGAATCTTTTAAGACTAATTAGACTATGATTGGACACTAATTGCCAAATAACAACGAAAAGTGCTACAGTACCATTTCCCAAAAAATTTCGCCAACTAAACAATGCCTTGGCCGAAAATTAAAGGCAAAGCCCACAAAAGGAACAGAAAGAGTTCACCAACAAAATAAGCAAGCTCCACTCAAAAAAAAAAAAAAAACAAGCACACGTGTCACAGTGGAGGAATGGCTCGCAGTAAAATTTCACAGTGATCAAAAGTAAGATTTGCCCAGCTAATGTCTATAACGCCAATTCCTAAAGAAAACGGGAAGTCTATAACATGCCGTCATAGGATTAAGTAGAACCGGACTTGTAAAAGAAAAAGAAATTAAAAAAAATGAAGGAGATACAAGCGAACGTTGTTGCTTGCAAGCTTCAGGTTTAGGCACCGGCATGCTAGCATGTCTGCTACTGCTATCCATCCATGCTTTATGCTTAGCGCCTTAGCGAGTAGTATGCCATGCAGTTCCCTATTGCTTCACGTTTTAGTAGCACGTTACTAGCGCTCGGTAGGGGCAGCCACTCCACCTGACACCGCATCCTTTTTGGCCTGGCAACGCTATATCTGATCCCGGAATCGACAGCCTTTGCACTGACGTGCACAGATCATTCACCCCAACCTCAGATCCATATCCATCAATTCCTTGCAAGCTAACAAATGGGCACGCTTTCAATCCTCACGCCATTGCCGGTGGCAATGTGTCCATCTTATTATTGATATATATACGCGCTCCTTCCACGTTGATCGATGTGCACAAGGACTCAGCGACCGGGTGTGACTGTTGAGCATCCAGAGATCATCGTCACCTGTAGATACTCCAGCAATCGGCCATGTCGTCTCTGGTCAGGTCGTTCGCGTCCCTCTACTGCCAGAAGCTGCGCTCCACCACCCGCCTCGGACCCGTGACGGCGGCGCCACCGCGTTTCCAGGCGATGAACCGACGGGGACTGTCAGCCTCCAGCGGCGCGGCAGACGCGAGACGTCCGCCGGCGGCTCTGCCGATGCCGAGCCAGCAGTCCCAACAACAGAAGCGGACGCCTTTCTTCACCTGGTGACTGTTTCTGTCCGTTGTACAGTTACTGATGGCTTCCTTTTTATTGTGTCCGGCTCCTAATCCTTGCATTTTCCTTTGCTGTATGTTATGTATCAGGGCAAGATTGGCCGTTGGCTCTATTCTTGCTGCCGCTACACCATTCCTGCATTCCAGATGGCCGTCGTTCCTGCGGATTCAGAGTAAGCAAACGAGCTCTGTTTCTGAAAAAACTCTGATGCAGGATATTGTCGCGTCCTGATCGGTCATCAACGATGCGAAAATTTAACTGGCTGGAGGCTGGCTGTGATCAGGTGAGGTGGAGATGGTGAAAGACACGGCGGAGGCAGTGGCGGAGGTCGTGGAGAAGGCGGCCACCGTTGCAGAGAAGGCTGTTAGATTGATCTCCTGACCAATAAGCCCAACAGTCTATTGGGCCTTGGTCTCGCGCCCTGATGGGGGGCGCCCAACCCTACATGGTTGGTGGGCCCCCGTCGCACTGCGCTATATAAAGAGGTGGGGGCCAGCGGCTCAAAGCACGAGGTTCGCCGTGAGCCGCAAAACCCCATCGACAAACCCTAATTCCGATCTCGAAGAGGGCGCGCAGCCAGCGACGGGAAGCCGCCACCGTCATCACCGACTCCACTGCGTCGCCTCTCTTCACCGACCGTCGTTGCCCGTGTGCAGTCTACATCGACGAACCTGATGGAGGCTACTGGATCCTCCACCCCTGCGGTCTCAGGTTCGGTACTCTTCCCTTTCTCTCCCTGTCTCTCTGTAGACCGTTCTACATGTCCTAGGATCTACCGTTTTACATGTTATACCGAATAGAACAGTCAAAGTCTAGATCTATGATCCTACAGTCTTAACAATGGTACCGGAGCCTACTAGCATGTAGATCTAGATAGGGGTAGAGAAAGAATGAGATCACGATCTCGGATCGGATCTAAAAGAACCCTAACCCTAATCGACCGCTCGGTGACTGACTGAGAAAAAGAAAGAACCGATTTCAAATCGGGGAAAAGTAAACAGTGGCCGTCCCAACCCTAATCCTAACCTAATCGTCAAATCGGGCTAAAATCCGAACAAATGAATCAAAGAAAGGGGAAGAGGGTGGCTCGGTCACCTCGCCGTCGAGCACGCTGGCGCGCGGGGGGAAAAGGAAAGGAAAGGAACCGATTTCAAATCGGAAAACCAAACCCTAACCCTAAAAGGAAGCCTACCTGGCTTTTACCCACCGCCGGCAGCATCGCCACCGCGCAGATAGGAGACCGCGGCGTCGCTCCCGAACGGCGCGCGGGACAGAGCCGAGATCCGCACTGCACCTCGCCAAGCGGTCACGGCAACAGGGCACCACCATGCGGCCCCTCGACGGCGGCGTGCTCAGCCTCGGGCGAGCACGCACGCCGGCGAGAGGGCGCTGGACGGTGCCACTCTTCTTCTCCCTCGGCCACTGAGGACGACTGCTGCTGCGGGTCTCTCCGAGCTACGCTGCGGGGTGAGAGAGAAGGAGAGGGAGAGAATGAACCTAGGGTTCAGGGAGCGACGGCGTTCGCTGGTTTTGATCCAGCGACATTGAAGGAGAGCCGTCGATCGGAGACGGACGGCCACGGGCGACTGGGCCAGCGCCGCAGCCCAGGCGGGATAGGGCACAAGGCCGAAATCCCGGCCCAGGCCCAGGTTGCGGCCTGGGCGCGGGGGAGAGAGCGCGCGCGGCTAGGCGCGGGGGTGCGCTGAGCGCGCGGATGGGCCGCGGCTGCTGGGTCGGTTTTGCTGGCGCGCGCGCGCGTGAGCAGGTCGTGGGCCACGCGTGTGCTGGTTGGGCCGAAATGGTCAAATGAATAGAAAAGTCACAGTTTTTGTTTTTCTTATTTTCCAGAAAAGATCAATTTGAATTGATTTTTTATGATAATTTTCTGTACAAAATTTATCCAACGATATTTTTTGTTCAGTAAATAGTAAATTTGCTTCTGGAAAATAGGAAAAAGATTATTAAATGCTAAAGTTTCCGCTGCGTATTTAAAGATGTGATTTTCATTATTAAATTCGAACCAACGAGAGAATTTAATTTTGAAAAATGGATATGTTTTAAATTGATTATAATATTGTTGTTATTCTGACCAACGTTGATTAATGGCAATATTATAATATTTTGTTATACATTAATTCTATTTCTGCCCAACGGTGATGTAGAATTAGTGTAGAAAATAATTGTATGTTTTAATTTTGACCAACGTTAAACTAAGGCATGCAATTATTGTTGTTATTTCTGTTCTCACCCTATTTGAATTATGTTTTCAGGAGGATACAACCTGATGAGTTGTATCAAAGAAATCCCCACTCTAAAAGGTGATAACTATATTGAGTGGAAGAAAAAGATAGACCTGGCCTTTATCCTCGCTGAGGTGGACTGGGTTGTCACCACACCGTGCCCCAAAGAACCTGTGGCACCGGTGAGGGAGACAGATGAGACTGATACTGCATGGCAGAACAGAGAGCGGGATTTTGCTCCCGTAAAGATGTCCTATGACCTTGAGCATAGGAAGTGGATCACTGCCAACAAGAAGTGTCTGGCAGTGATAAAGAACACAATTGAGCCTGCTATTGTGGGCTCAATTCCAGACTGTGACACGGTCACAGAGTACCTAGACAGAATAAAGAGTCAGTTCACTGGCTCTTCAAAGACATATGCAACCCAGTTGATTAAGCAGCTGGTTACAGAAATGTACTCTGGTGGCGGCAGTGGCATTAGAGAGCACATACTGAGAATGAGCAATCTGGCATCTAAGCTCAAACCAATGGATTTGGCACTCAAGGATGAGTTCCTTATTCATTTGATTTTTGCTTCTTTGCCCAAAGAATTTGACACATTTGTTGTTAATTACAACATATAGCCTGAAAAATGGGATTTAGAAAAGCTCATTGCCATGTGTGTGCAGGAGGAGGAAAGAATAAAAGTTTCACAAGGTGGTTCTGTCAACTACCTAAAAGATAAGAAAAAGAACTATAATAACAGCTCTTCCTCCAAATCATCTAGAAAAGGTCCCATGCAACAGTCTCAGAACCAGCAATTCCCAGTGGCTAAAGACCAGTGTCTCCACTGCAAGAAGACAGGGCATTATAAAAAGAATTGTCCTGATTTCTTAAAGATGATTATGAAGAATAAAGGTGAGAACATTATTACGTTCGTAAATGAATCCTTGTATGTAAAGTTTTCAAAATCTACTTGGTGGATTGATTCAGGTGCAACTATTCATGTTGCTAATTCATTACAGGGATTCCGTTCGATGAGAACTTTGCAAAGAAGCGAAAGTTTCATTAAAGTAGCAAATGGAGAACAAGCAGATGTTGAGGCCGTTGGTGATCTTCCGTTAGAGCTTGCTGATGGCTTCATAATTATTCTTAGAGATGTTCTTTATGTACCTTCTTTGCAAAGAAATTTGATTAGTGTTTCAAAGTTGGACCATGATGGTTATGATTGCCATTTTGGAAATGGCAAATGTCAGATATTGTTTAATAATAAATGTATTGGTCTTGCCTTCCGACAAGACGAGCTTTATTTGTTATCACTTCGTGAAAATGTTAATTCCGTATGTGATGTGAATGAAAATGTATCCTCATCGAACAATGGAAACAGAAAACGAAAGAGAGCTCAAGATGCGTTGTCGAAATTATGGCACTGTCGTTTAGGCCATATTTCGAGGGGGAGAATAGAAAGACTAGTTAAGAATGATATTCTTCCTCCATTAGAGCTCTCAGAGTTAGAACAATGTAGAGATTGCATAAAAGGAAAGTATGTAAAGAAAATTAAGAAAGATGCCAAACGAAGCGCAGGAATTCTACAGATTATTCACACAGACATATGTGGTCCTTTTCCTGTGAAAAGTGTGGATGGTTATGATTCATTCATAACATTCACAGACGATTACTCTCGTTTTGGCTACATTTATCCAATTAAAGAAAGAACAGAAGCGTTGGATACATTTAAAATATTTAAAGCAGAAGTTGAAAATCAGCATGATTTAAAGATTAAGATAGTCAGGTCTGACTGTGGAGGAGAGTACTACGGTCGGCATACCCCATATGGACAAGTTCCTGGACCTTTTGCAAGGTTCTTACAGGAGAATGGTATAGTCGCCCAGTATTCAACACCGGGCGAACCTCAGCAGAATGGAGTAGCTGAAAGGCGTAACCGTACCCTGATGGATATGGTGCGTAGTATGATAAGTTACTCCACTTTACCCATGAGTCTGTGGATGGAGGCGTTAAAAACCGCCATTCATATTCTCAATAGAGTACCAAGTAAGTCAGTGCCCAAAACACCGTATGAGTTGTGGACAGGAAGAGTACCCTCACTTAACCACTTGCGTGTGTGGGGGAGCCCTGCTGAGGCTAAAGTTTTTAACTCAAACATTGGGAAGCTAGATCCCAAAACAGTGAGTTGCCATTTCATTGGCTACCCAGAAAAGTCAAAAGGTTTTTGTTTCTACTGTCCTAACAGACATACAAAGTTTGTGGAAACGAGACACGCTGTCTTCCTAGAGGATGAAATGATTAGGGGGAGCATGGTAGCTCGAGAAATTGACCTTGAAGAGAAGCGGGTGTATGCACCCACTCCGATCATTCATGAGCCATTTTTCTCACTACCTGCTGTTGCTGCACCAACAGTACAGGACACTGTGGTGCCAGCACCTGTTGTTATCCCGCCTGTGGCAACAATGAATGATGATGAGGAACCTGTGCCTCAGGATCCTATAGAACCTATGGCCACACATGAGGGGGAGCAACAACAGCCTCAAACAGAAAATGTGCCAATTGAGGAGGCCCCTAGAAGGTCTCAAAGAGTTAGAAAATCAGCTATTCCTGCTGATTATGAAGTGTACAACACTGAAGAATTTCAAATGGAGGATGATCCCACCTCATTTGAAGAAGCCATGAAAAGTGATCATTCATCAAAGTGGCTTGAGGCCATGGAAGATGAGATGAGATCAATGAATGCAAATAAAGTTTGGGATTTAGAAATAATTCCTAAAGAAGCCAAAACAGTAGGCTGTAAATGGGTCTACAAAACAAAACTTGACTCTCAAGGGAATATAGAGAGATATAAAGCCCGACTTGTGGCAAAAGGCTTTACACAAAGAGAAGGGATTGATTACAACGAGACCTTTTCTCCAGTCTCATGTAAGAATTCTTTCAGAATCATAATAGTATTAGTGGCACATTACGATATGGAATTACATCAGATGGATGTAAAAACGGCATTTCTCAACGGAGACTTAGATGAAAATGTTTACATGGCACAACCAAAAGGTTTTGTCATGGAAGGAAAAGAACGTTTGGGATGCTGCCTAAAGAAATCTATTTATGGATTAAAACAAGCTTCAAGACAGTGGTACTTGAAGTTTGATCAGACAATAAAGAATTTTGGGTTTAAAGATAATTTTGAGGACAATTGTGTCTATGCAAAGTTTAAGAATGGGAAGTTTATCTTCCTTGTCCTGTATGTGGATGATATCTTACTTGCTAGTAGTGATGTCAGTCTACTACTGGAAACAAAGAAGTTTTTGTCCTCAAAGTTTGATATGAAAGATCTTGGTGAAGCTTCGTTCGTTCTAGGGATCGAGATTCACCGAGATAGAAGTAAAGGGGTATTAGAACTGTCACAAAAGGCATACATAGAAAAAGTCTTAAAGAAATTCAGTATGCACAAATGTAGTCCCTCACCTGCTCCTATAGTCAAGGGCGACAGATATGGGGATTTTCAATGCCCTAGGAACCAATATGAGATCGATCAAATAAAAGTGGTTCCATATGCTTCAGCTGTCGGAAGCTTGCAATATGCTCAAGTATGTACGCGCCCTGACTTGGCATTTGTTACCGGGTTACTTGGCAGATTCCAGAGCAATCCTGGAATAGAAAACTGGAAATTGGTAAAGAAAGTCTTGCGTTATTTGCAAGGAACGAAAGGCCTCATGATGACGTATAGAAGATCTGATTCACTCCATATAGTGGGATATTCAGATTCTGATTATGCGGGAGATAATAGAAAATCCACGTCTGGATATGTGTTTACTCTCGCAGGGGGAGCTATTTCATGGAAAAGCTCAAAACAAACCGTCACTACATCGTCCACAATGTATGCCGAGTTTGTAGCGTGTTATGAGGCAACGGGGCAGGTGAACTGGCTAAAGAAGTTCATACCCGGTTTGAAGGTGGTTGACGACATCAATAGACCACTGAAATTATACTGCGATAATAATCCAGCAGTACAATATGCTCACAACAATAGGTCAAGTGGTGCTGCCAAACACATTGACATAAAGTATTATGTTGTGAAGGATAAAGTCCGGGATCAGATGATAAGTCTTGAGCATATAAGTACCGAAAAGATGCTCGCGGATTCGCTTACAAAAGGCTTACCACCCAACGTGTTCAGAGAACATGTAGCCGGCATGGGTTTAAGGGAAAGCCTATGATTCCTGGACTATAAAGGGCCCAAAAGTTAAAGTAACTATTTCAGATCAGAGACGTGCATTGTAGCTGTTAAATCTATCGGCGATTGACCGTGACGATGAGACATGCTCTATGCATCATCTGTGAAGAAATGAGTAAGGATAAAATGATTGAAGTTTTAAAGTTTAAAGATAAAAGTAATAGTGAGATCAAGGAGGAGAATGTTAGATTGATCTCCTGACCAATAAGCCCAACGGCCTATTGGGCCTTGGTCTCGCGTCCTGATCGGGGGCGCCCAACCCTACATGGTTGGTGGGCCCCCGTCGCACTGCGCTATATAAAGAGGTGGGGGCCGGCGGCTCAAAGTACGAGGTTCGCCGTGAGCCGCAAACCCCACTGACAAACCCTAGACCGATCTAAGAGGGCGCGCAGCCAGCGACGGGAAGCTCCGCTGATCCTCGCCGTCGTCACTGCTACGCTCGACCGCACTGCATCGACGTCCGTGCAACCTCTACTTCACCCGTCGCTGCCCGTGTGCTGCCTCCATCACCGAAGCTGATATGGCCAGCTCCACGACTCTCTCCGAGGGCTCAGGTTAAACTCCACCACCTCTCTCCTCGTCTCTCTGTTCTTTCTTCTATGTTCATCCCGTATTCAAAGAAAGAACCCTAGATCTACTGCCAGAGATCCTAAGTAAAATTAACAAAGGCGTCGTCGGAAGTGGCCGAGCAGCTGCCCGAGAACGGGAGGCTAAGGGCGGCGGCCGTCCTCCTGGAGCATGCGTCCAAGGAAGTCGGCGAGGAGGCACACCTTGCACAGGACATCCTCCACAAGGTACACACAGAGCTTGCGGTCCCAAGCAATGAAGCAACACAACTTTTTTACACAAGGAAGTCCTGTGTTTCTACTTGTTGTGCAAACGCTACTACCAGATGCATCCCTGATTAAACACAACTTGTTGATGCAGGTCGACGAAATTGAGGAGGACGTGAAGGCCATCATGGATCACAGCAAGCATGCAAGGGTACACGACTGACATCTCAGCAGAGCTAGCATGAAAGAAAGAAAAAACAGTTCCAGAGTCCTTTCTCAATTCTCAACTAGGGAAATCATAAGAAAGGCAAGGATTTTTAAGCCTGGGCCGCTGTTACGGTTTTGTTTGACTGATGAAGTTGTCTGTTGCTGTTGTAAATCCCTAGTACTTGTAAGAAGAAATTGGTAATGAAAGAATATAATCTGCTTATATAAGCAAACAAACAAACACAGCTCCCGTCAGAAAATTGATAGGATCACACATCCTCATCATCTCTGTCTCAAGCCTTTAAAGAACAAACAAACAAACAAATAAATAATGGATCGCAAAACAGAGTATCAACAACAGCAAAGCAGAGCAGAGCCGCGCAGGTGCAGCTCCTCCACGAATGCGGCTGCAGATGTCTAGAGTCTAGAACACGACGGCGGCTGCCACAGCCCCGGCGATGACGAAGAAGCCGGCAGCGGAGGCAGACGTGGCGGTGCTCTTCTCCGTGATGGGCGCGGCCGCCGGAGTCAGAGCGGAGGCTCCCGCCGGGGCCGTCGCGTCGCCGACTCCCGCGCCGATGGGGCTCGCGGCCGGTGCGTCCGCGGAGGGCGCGGACACCGGCGCCATCGCGGGAGGCGAGGGCGGGGAGGCCGTGGGGGCCCTGGTCGGCGGCGGCGGGAGAGGGGCCATCTTGGGTGGCGCCGGCGCCGGCGCGCGCTTGGGCGACGCGGCCGGGGCCTGCGCCGTGGCCGCGACGGCGAAGACGGCGAGGAAGGCAACGAGGACGGCAGCGAGGCGGGCCATCTGTGTCACAAGTGAGTGAGTGAGTGAGTGCAGCAAGCGGCGGAAAGGACGGAAGATGGGGCGCCGCTGCTGCTGCTGGAATCTTGAGGAAGGCCGCAGGGGACGACGACGTATTTATAGGCGGCGCTGCCCGCTGGCGTCGTTTTTGAATGCTTTTGGGTTGTCATTAGCCGTTGGGCCTGATTCCTTGTGCCCAGTGCAACGGCGGAACACCGGGACCAGCTCGGGATGATGGGACATGGGACCGGGGGATCGCACGCAACGGCTAGTTGCGAGTGAGCCGGGGCGGCCGGATCATGGACGGACAGCGGAGATGGCGGCCCTCCTCGCCGTGGGCCGTGGCTGAGGCCAGCTAGCCGTTGCGTGTTAAGAGTACCTTTTTTTAGCCTCGTCGTGCATAAAGATAAAGCCGTTGTCGCTGGCCGGCTTTCACGGCCTGTTAGACTGGCAAGGGAAACCAAATGATGCCGCCCACGACGCCGCCGCACCAAAGCGCGCCCGGTGGATTTCCGTTCGTTAGATCTGGAAGGTCACGGAGACGGAGGATGGGTCATGGGTGCTGTGTTCAAAAGCACTCGTGTCATGAGATGCACTATGCTGTCACGAACTTTGACAAGATAACTGGGATTTGGGAAGAACAGGAATGGGGATTTGGGAAGGAGAGGAAGGATTCAGTTGGGAGTTTGTTATTTCATTTCATGCGTAAGGCCCTGTTTAGTTCCTCCTCAAACTCAAAATATTCTGAATTTTGGCTTAACATTCTGGGAAATGGATCTAAACACCACCCTGGATATTTTTGAAAAAGATACCCATTCTGAATTATGGATTCTGGAGTCTAGAGGTCAAAATAAGCCCAAATTGGCCCATCTCGCCCACTGCCCCCTCGCCCATTGCCCCTCACCCGAACCTTTCTCCCCGACTCGGCACGGGAGCCGCCGCTGGGCACGGGAGCCCCCGCTGCCACTCTTTCTCCCCGAGTGCACGGGAGCTGCCGCCGCCGCTCGCCCACGCTCGGCCACTGCCGGAGCCCGAACCCTACCCTACCGTCGCCGCAGCAGCACAGGAGCCACCACCGCCACCTCTTTCTATCCGCAGCACAGGAGCCGCCACCGCTCTCCCACCGCCACCTCTCCTCCCCTGATCTACCCTCTCCTCCTCGGTTCCGGTTCCGAGCTTGCCGCATGGACGGGTACAACGGCGACGTCTTCTTCCACGGCGACGACGACGGCCACGGTGATGGCCACAGCTACGGCAGCATCGACGCCACCAGGGACTTCCTGTCGCAGCCGCTCCCCACCGCCGACAGCTATCAAGGCTACAGTCAGGCGTCCTTCACCGGCCATGGATCCAGCCACTTCGCTTCTCCCCGTACAAGCATGGCGGTCCTCGACCTCAACTCGCAGGGCAGCCAATGGCCGCCCATGGGAGGGTACCAGGGCCTCCTTCGCTTCGGTCTTCAAGGTGGAGATGTCGACGGCCCCAATGCCTCCCCTCCCATTGGAGCCCACAGCGCAAGCCGAAGTGTTGGAGCTAGAGGTGTTGGCTTCCGTGCTCCTCGCAGCACTGGAGTTGGAGCTGGGTCCGGGTGCGCTACCTCGACGTTCTCCGGTGGTGGCCGTGGTAGTGGTGTGCCGGCTGTTGGTCGCGGCGCATCACAAAGAAGCCTCCACGGCCCGCAGCAGAAGTCTACCTCCGGCGTGGCAGAAGGCTCCATGGCCCGCGGTAGATGTCCTCGGGTGCTAGCCGTCGCGGAGGACAACTTCGCGTTCAACGCCTCCAACGACGGTGACGACGTCGAGATCCTACCCAACGCTCCAAGGGTATTTTTCTTAGCTGTACCATTACATTCTTGCAATGTTGATATATGTGTAGCGTCTGCTCCTAGCTAGCTAGGTCATCATCTGGCGAGATATATGTGTAGTTTCTGATTTGATATATGCTCTTCTGTGGTTCACAATTTCATAGTACTAGTGTCGCCAACAATCAGAGTTAGTTGTTATCCGTTAGTGATTGTGCACAATGCCTGTAGCTAATCTTTCATTAGCTAATGCTGTATGCAGTCTCTCATGAACTGACAGTCTTTCATTGTTAGCTAATACTGTGTCTAGTTATATATATTTTAGTCTATAATCCATGTATGGCTTGTAGCAATAGAGAAAAGTAGGGGAATACAAAGAGAGTGATTTCAGTCTATAAGAGTGTCTAGTTATATATATTTCAGTCTATAAGAGTGTAGTGTTCTCTCACTGTTGTAATTGATGCTCTTAGTATGGTGGACTTATCTGGAAGAACTAGCATTGTTTCAGAATCATCACCTGGTGTATTCCTTCAGGTTGTTATGAAGTACATTATTGGAAAATGCAATCATTTAAGTCATTAGTTGTCTTGAGTAATGAAAGTGCTGCACATCTAAACATCCTGATTACTATCAATACATTCAATTTACTGAAAACCTTGTATTACTTACAACATGTCCTTATTGGGACCCTAACTACATCTGGGGTGATAAACCCAATAGTGTCCTGCCTTGATCAACTAGAAGAGCATCAATTACTATCGATCAGTTCATAAGTTCATCCATGCATATGTATGACTTTTGTGGTTGGCTAACACATATGCACACATATACATATATTTCAGGTTGAGTTCAATTTAAGATAATTTAGCCCTGTTTGTTTATTTTTTCCTGGAATAAAATAATCTGAACTGAAGGCTATGATTCTTCAGCATGATTCTTAGCTCAAATTTTCTTATGCATGTTTTAGACTATTAAAAGTAGGGCTGATTGGAATGAGGACAATACAGAGAAGCTATGTATGATCTGGTGTAACTAGATTGACATTGGTAACTACACAAAAGGTACAATGACCAAGGCAGGAATGAGGGAGGTCATTAGGCAGTACACTAATGCTACTGGCAAAGTGCACGACAGAGAACAGATAATGTTTAGGTACAGGCAGCTCAAGGCTCTGTGGCAATTTATAAAGCAACTGAAGACTGATACAGGACTAGGCCGTAACTCTGATGGGACTGTCATTGCAGATGATGAGTGGTGGGAATCAAAGACTAAGGTTATGCTCCAATCTTCTTTGTTCTTACTACACTATCCATGATGCTCCAATCTTCTCACACTACCAAGTGCTGCAGGGTAAGGCTGATTGGAAGAAGCTGAAACATGGATGGCCACATTACATGCCCCAGTTGGAGCAAATGTTTGAAGGTGTAGTAGTTGATGGTTCCACAGCTTATGTTCCTAGTGCAAATGAAGAATTTGAGGAGGAGGAGGAGGAGGAGACATCACTAAATGTTTAGACCCCAGTCAGCAGTAATAGCAACAAGAGGGCCAGTACTGCTAGTACTTGTGCCTCTGGTCCCAACAAAAAGTCCAAGTCCAAAAACCAAGCTATCAAGCTAATGGACAAGGTTATCAGTGAGCAAACCAGGATTAGTAAAGACAGGAACAAGATGATGGAAAGACACATTGAACTGTAGGAAAGGAAGGCTGAAATGAAGCCAATCATGAAGAAAAGATGCAGGGAAGAAAAGAGAAAGGAAGAGGAAGATGAAGTTGAAATTGTGCAGCAGATGGCAAGGGACTGTGGTGTTCAACCAAATAATATAAGGCTGTGGTACACTGTCCTGCAGATCTACAAGGACAAGAAGACTATGACTTTCTTCAAGAAGACTAATCCAGATGCAAGGAAGGGGTTCATTGAATACTATGCCAGTGTCAACAACTAGTCCTGTGTGTCAATGTCTGTCATCCAGAGTCATGTGTGTGTCATTTGAACTATGTGATGTGTGTGTCATTTGAAATAAGTCATGTATGTGTGTGAACTAAGTGATGTGTGTGATTCGAAGTTATTCTGTGCTGTCAGTACTATGTGAACTAAGTCATGTATGTGATGTCAGTACTCACTATTTATTGAATACTTGCATGTATGTGATGTGTGTGTCATTTGAACTATGTGAACTAAGTCACGTATGGATGTCAGTACTCACTATTTATTGAATACTTGTAGATTTAGTACTCACTATTTATTCTAAGCTGCTTAAGTTATTTTGAATGGTGTCACTACTAACTATTTCATGTATCCAATTTGTCAGGTACTTGAAACAACAATGGATGTGAGCAGCTCAAGCAAGTCAAGTAGCTCCAGCAGTTCAAGTAGTTCCAGCAGCTCTGATTCAAGTGATGATGAAGTAACCAGCATGCTTGTGGATGATGAAGGTTCTCATTTAACTAGTGGTATGCTTCTTTTTGCTCTGCATACTAAAAAATATCTATCTAGATCAGAGTATAGAATACCATTGGTACCTAGGATAAAGTGGGTAGAGAGAAAGCTATCAAACAGAGAGAGCTGCTACAAAATGTTTAGGATGACCCCAACTTTGTTCTACAAACTCCATGAAAAGCTAGAGTCTTATGGCCTAAAATCCACTAATAAGTGTTCCTCTATTGAAGCATTAGGAATGTTCTTGTGGATGGTTGGAGCACCACAGTCAGTTAGGCAGGCTGAGGATAGATTTGAGAGGTCACTAGGTACAATTCATAACAACTTCATGAAAGTGTTGAAATATGTTTGCAAGCTAGCTACAGAAATCATCTGCCCAAGGGACCCAAGTTTCAGTTATATGCATCCTAGATTGCAGAATCCTAGATTCTCTCCCTTTTTTTAACAATTGTATTGGAGCAATAGATGGCACTCACATACCAGTAATCGTAGACAAGGATTTGAGTGGTTCAACACTTGTGCCGCAAGAACATTACAACCCAGAACGTCATGGGCTTGCTGTGATTTTGACATGAAGGTTTACATTTGTGCTTTACTGGATGGCCTGGTTCTGTACATGACATGAGGAGTATTCAATGATGCTATGGTTCAAATGGAGCAATAAGTTCCGACAAGTCCATCCATCGAGGTACACATTTTGTATTTGAGGTAGTTCTATTTCTATTTGAGTTAATGGAAGCTAACCGCAATTCATAATTGTGCAGAAAAGTTTTACTAGTGGACTCTGGTACCCAAACCATCTGGGATACCTTGCACCGTTCAAGGGAACCAAATATCATCTTCTGGAGTACCGTGATGGCCCGGAGCCCGAAGGTAAAAATGAAATCTTCAACTTCACACATTCATCGCTTAGGAATGTGATAGAGAGGTGTTTTGGAGTACTGAAAATGAAATGGAGGATTCTGCTAGGGATCCCTGCTTATCCTCCACATGTCCAGACCAAAATAGTTGTTGCTTGCATGGCACTACATAACTTCATTAGAGCTAGTGGATTAGTGGATAGGGACTTTGCACTTTGTGATCGTGATGAGAATTACGTCCCACCTGAAGCGTCATACTCTCAGCCATGAACTACTCCACACCGTCAAGGGAAGATGCAGAAGTGATGAATGCGTTTGCGAATCGAT
>NW_027096331.1:0-60000 GCF_019320115.1 Miscanthus floridulus | reverse complement strand
TGCTTAGGTGCAGGTGCTAGGTCCTTAATTGAAGATGAGCAATTGTACGTTAGGTTGTATAAGCTTGGTAAGTTAAAGTGATTTGAATAGAGCTTAAGTGGAATATGCGGACTGCAGTGAGCATGTGCATTCCCCGAGCATCCCTAACTTCGTTTATGTGCATCCATGATATTTATCGTGTGCATACATGCAATAGGTGTGCCGGAGGGAGTGACATTGCTAGAGTTCGAGGGAGCCAACCAGAAGGAGGAGCCCGAGGTGCAGGAAGCCGACGAAGGAGCCGCCGAGGAGGAGTTGCCCGAGTGCCCTGACCACCGTCCTTCCTCTTTCCTGAAAGACAAGCCTCAGAGCATATTAAGCCTCCTATGTTTTTACAAATACATTGAGTATCTTTTATTCATTGATGATGCATTAAGTATAGGAATTGGTTGGAACCAATTGTTGCATTATATATCCATCCTTGTCCAGATATCGCACTGGAATCCTATTTAAGTTCAGGAATGGGTCAAATGCTTAGCCATGCTTAGTGCAGTAGAAGTCAGGTGATTTTCTGTCACCTGCGAGCTTTAGGATGAGGTGGATCACGGTTGGCTATATTTGCTATCGTGGAAAAGAACCATGTTAATAATGAATTCAGACCGGGCGGAGTCTTGTGTAGGTTTGGACATAGTGACTTTGTCTGAGTCATTTAAGGACCGATACATTGTACGTCCTTATGTCATGTTGAACGCAGCCTAACACTTAGCTGGCCAGATAATTCGTTCCGACCGTGAAGCCTAGTAGCTCGGTTCAGGCCAGGGACGCGAGCAGGGGTCCACAATCTGGATGGAAGTAAGGATGTGCAGGGAACCATTGGCGTAAGCCCAAGGGCGGGTTAAGTCACCAAGCACTCATGGCAGAGTGGTTCTCTGATTTTGCGACACTGTTCGGACTCGCGACTTCTAAATTGTACCAACGGTGACTTGTTTGCGACCCTGACGGGGGAAGCAGGGTTTGTGTTAGGAATACCCCTCTAGCTGGATAGGAATCGATTCGAATCGCCGTCTCTCCTGGATAGTGAGAACTTGACTGAGCAGCGGCAACGTAGATTCAATTAATATAACGATATGGTTAAATAGATGATGATGATAATGTTGCCACGATTTATACATGATATGGTTATTAATGTTTGCATCTTAATCAAATGATTGCATAGTACAGGTGCTAATATAGATGACAGGTTAATGGCTAAAAGTCACTGCTAGTTCAGGTTAAGAGTCGATCATTATTACTTATGCTTTTTCGCAAAAAGAAATTGTCAGCCAGATCCACTAAATTAAGCTATGCATAATCCTTGGTGTCTGTTGTTTTGGTTTTCGATGGGTAAGTCTAGCTGAGTACATTCTTGTACTCAGGGTTTATTCCCTCTTGTTGCAGATGACCTTCTATATCAGGGATTCTGTAAGTATTGTCTCCACCCGACGGGTGATGAAGACTAGATCATGGGCATGATCTCTGTTTCTCTTATCTGAATGCTTTTGCGGGTTGTGATCAGGAAACCAGTATTTGTATTTGAACTCGGGTGTGTAAGTTAAACTATTTGCTTCCGCGTACTTTATAAGACTTGTTTTGTAATAACGATGACTCTGAGGTGATGTAATCTATTTGCAAATGTCTGTGAAATATTGTAACGTATGATATGTTATGTTGAATTACTGTGATCTTGGTTGTGTGCAAGTTGGTTTGAAATCCTTCGAGATTTCAGTTGACTACCGGGTTTATATGGGCTCAAGTTCGAGAATTTGATCGTTTGGGCGATTGTTTTTGTACTTGTGCTCTTATAAATTGGTCGGTTCTGTGACAGCGTTGACGAAGACTTTGCCGTCGATGGTCTTGAACTTGTAGTTGCCTGGTCGGAGCACCTTGGCGATGATGTACGGTCCCTCCCACGGTGGAGAGAGCTTGTGGCGGTTCTTGTTTCTTTGGACAAGGCAGAGCACCAGGTCCCCGACGTTGAAGGCCCAACCCCACACTCGACAGCTGTGGTACCGGCACAATGCTTGTTGGTACTTGGCCGAGCGGAGGAGGGCAACGTCGCATGGATCATCTAGCTGGGCTCCTTCCTATGCTCCCCTTGTTGGAGCTTCCGAACAAGAACCGCTTCAAGAAGACGCCTTCCTTGTATAGGTGCTCGACGGGGAAAGCATGGTTCGGGCATGGCCCTTCGAGCAGCTTCTCGAAGTGGTCCGAGGTACCGTCGGTGGGCTTCTGACCCCCTTGCAAATGGCGGTGGCCATGAGTGAGCCCTCACGCTGCTGCTTGTTCTTCTTCTTGTTGGGATGGTTGGAGGTGCCTTCGCCGGCGTCCTCGTCCTGTTTCGCCTTGCCTTTGAGGCGGTCGAAAATCACCCCGACCGCCTCCTCACTCGAGGCGCGGCTGGTGGCGATGTCAAGGAGCTCCTTGGTGGTTCGTGGACCCTTACATCCCAGCTTGTGAACCAGGGACTCGTAGGTGGTCCCAGACAGGAAAGCTCCTATGATGTCGGCGTCGGCGACGTTGGGTAGCTCGTTGTACTGCCGGGAGAAGCGCTGGATGTACCCACGAAGAGTTTCCCAGGACTTCTGTTGATAGTTTTTGAGATCCCAGGGGTTCCCAGGATGCACATATCTGCCCTGGAAGTTTCCCAAGAAGATCTCTTTTAGGTCCGCCCAACTTTGGATTCGGTTGGGCGGAAGGTGTTCCAACCATGTTCGCGCCAAATCGGCCAGGAACAATGGAAGGTTGCGGATAATGAAATCATCATTATCCACCCCACCGGCTTGGCAAGAAGGCCAATAATCCTTGAGCCACAGTCCGGGGTTCGTTTCCCCAGAGTATTTCAGGATGTTGGTCGACGGTCGGTACCGCGGTGGAAAGATGACGTTGAGGATGTATCAGCCAAAGGCCTGAGGTCCTGGCAAGTTGGGGCTCGGGCTTTGGTCCTCGCCACTGTCGTAGCGTCTGCCACGACGAGGGTGGTAGCCATGGCTTGCCCCCTCCTTCGTATCACCGTGGGTACGTCTGCGGGCGTCGAGGGTGTCGCGCTAGTCACGGTGAAGGCTGAGACGCTCATGCACCGGGACCACGGTGCGTGGCCTGCTGCCTTGCTGCGCCTAGTGGTCTGACATGTCCCTACCGGGCCGCTCTGAGGGCACGTGCTGGCTGGCATCGAGCTCGCGTCGTCGGCACAACAAGCTCTCGGCCTACTATGCCACCGCATGCTCGAGTAGCGTGCGAATCTCGCGATGGGCCCCTACGATCCTAGGGCATTGTGGGCCCCGGAAGCCCCCGGAGCAAGGCCGCTATGGCGGTGATGTTCTAGCTTGCCTAGGTGAAGTGTGGGAGGGCTTCATCGTCCTCGATGATCCTTCGGTTCACGTCACGAGCCACGACGCGTGCACGCCTACGGTCTCCATGGTGCTCGATCTCTTGCTCGAGCTCCACGCGTTCCTGCTCGAGCTGAAGTCATGCATCCTCGAGCTCTTGGTGCCAGGCCTTCAGCTGCTCTACCCACAGGCGAGGTGGGGCCCCTTCATCCCTCTCGACCTCGTCGTTGAAGTCATTCATTGGGGTAGCTTCTCCCACGTGGATGCTTTCGACGTGTCCCTCGGGGGTACCTGCATGAAACATTCACAAGAAGGGTGATGGTTCCCCTGCTAGAGTCAGAGTTGGAGGGCGACCCTGATTCTCCCACGAGGAGGTCGTGGAAAGATTCTATGACATATTCGGTCATCCCCACGAACTCATCGTTCGCGGGGGATGGAGGCGTGCGTTGCTCCATAAGGTGGCCAACGGTCTCTGCGGCGTTGCGGAGACCGGACGGGAGCGCTGTCAAGGCGCTCCGGATGAGGTATTTCAGGGAGAGCGGCTCTCCCCTAGCCAGCTGCGTTATGACGTTGGTGAAGGAGAAGGTGAGGTGACCCAGGTGCTCCCAGGACGGTCGGGGTCCCGAGAAGGCACCGAGCTAGCGCTCTAGCCACCCATAATCGAAGCCGAGGAGCTGGTCGCTCCTAGGGGCATAGGCTTCCAGTGCATGCAGTCGCAGCTCCTTGAGTGCCTCAGCAATCGTGTCAAGGCCGGCGAAGTGGAGAGGTTGGACGACGACGGGAGCCTGCATCAACTCTCCCTCTGTCGTGACGATGAAGTCCAGGTTCCCAAAGCACGCGTGCACGTCCGGGACCCAGCTGATGCCATGACTAGCCATCCGAGGCCTGGTGTGGACGTCGAGACGTGCAAGAGGCCCCTACCTGGCGCGCCAACTATCGGTGTTTCGAGTTACTACCGATGAGTAAATTTCTAGTATTGCGCGTTTGGCTCGGATAGTGTGCTTAGAGGACACGAGGTTTATACTGGTTCGGGCTAAAAGTCCCTACGTCTAGTTCGTCGCTGCTGCTCGTCTTACTAGCAATGAAAGTTTGTAGTAGGGGTTACAAATAGGCGAGAGAGGGAAAGGATCCCAAGTCTCTGATGGAAAAAGTAAACGGGTGCTAATAGCTCGATCGCTGCTCAGCCGTGTGTTCGTGTGTGTTTATCTCATGGTTCGGTCTTGTGCGGATCTGGATTGGATTGGATCTTTGATGGGTCGATCGATCGGTCCTGAATCGGATCCCTTTCATGGGACGCCATGCTTTTCCTTTTATAGGCCAAGGGAAAGCGCAGGTTATAGCGGAGGAAAAAAGAAGAACGAGAGAGAGAAGAAGGCCTTCAGGATCACCGGGTCCTTCTTCTCCTTTATGCGGGTCCCACCGATCTTTAGATGTCGACAGGGATAGCTCCATGTCATGACCCTGTCCGTTACTAGCGCCATACGCAGGCGTCGTCTGTCGGTCATGGCATTACATCCCGTCCCGACGAACGTTGTGGTGAACTGATGCGCCTGTCATCGTTCGTACGAGGGTTAGGCAGAACAGCACCGACACGCCTGACGCTGTTCTTGATGTGAACCCTCAGGTATGGCCCGTCATGGCCATGAGTTACATCAAGGCATGCCAGTCTCTTCCATGGTGTCAGAGTTTTGACCCAGGCCCATACGCTTGGACCTGGAGTCGTTGGCGGCGGTATGGGTCCCCGTCGGGTGAGACGGAGCACGAACCCAAGGGGTCGAGCGAGGCGGAGCCCGTGGCCTCGGGGTCGGGCAAGGCAAAGCCCGCCCCCAGAGGTCGAGCGAGGCGAAGCCCGCGGCTTGGGGTCGGGCGAGGAGGAGCCCGCGGCCTCGGGGTTGGGCGAAGCGGAGCCCGTGGCCTCAGGGTCAGGCGAGGCGGAGCCCGCCCCCAGAGGTCGGGCGAGACGGAGATTGCGGCCTCGAGGTCGGGCGAGGCGGAGCCCGCGCACCTGGGGGTCGGTTGGAGCTGTAGTCGCGCTCTTGACTGCTCGGATGAATCAATGTTGATGACCATTAGCTCCTCCTCTTCGGATACCCTAGTATTGGTCCCCGACAGGTACCTCTTTGGATGCCACTCTGGCCCTTCTGGCCACATCTCGAGCCCTGGGACGCCTTTCATAATGGCGCCCCCACATCACATCTTTCCTATTTCATTGACCTCAGTCGTTAAGAAGGGGTTTTGGCTATCATCGCATAGCGTATGTAGTGGAGTGGTTTATGTCAATGCTTGCATGATCTTCTCCCACATAAAATTGGCTTATAATAATTGTGCCATCTCCATGGTGGATCTAGAAAATCATAACTAAACATGTTACAGAAATTCACTTGATTGACTCCTGTTGCCCGTAGTTCCTACTGTTTCAATTTAGGAGTATTTTCTTCTATTCCTTAATCTTGCTTTGTTATAACTATGTTTTCACACCCCAAAAGAATTGACTAGAAAAACCACCATCTTGTACAAATATATTTGGAACTGAATGCCATTGTTTTTTCAAATACTAAATGTGGTCCTAAATGCCTTTGTTTAATTGGAAACCTGTCATGTTCACCAACTAAGGTTACTCTTTGTGTTGATAGCGCACCCGCATTGCTTTACACGGTGGATCTTATTTTGGCATTCAACACAATATATGTCTCCTCTTCCCGTTTGTGCTACCGCTGCAAACTTCTTCTTCTTCTTCTTCTTCTTCTTCTTCTTTTGTTTCTTGATTGATGTGTATAGTCACATGTGTATTCTATATTGCAATAATTTCCTGTTGTTGCTGTTTGGGATGCTCGGGCATGTTATACCAGTTCAATAAATGCACTGCTTGTTTCCTGGTTAGACTAATTTTCCTTTTTGCAGTTACTTCATATTCTTACAGAATTAGGTTGTATCTGTACTTGCATCTGCTATTCGTCTGCATCTTTATAGACATAGATATTTTCTGTTGATATATTTTGGCATCTTCTTTTGACTCTCTAATACTAGGTGTTTGGTGATTTGCTTATTTTGCACTCAACATTACACAACAGTCTAAATTTACTATGTAGCTACTGCATGCCAATGAGGATCTATGGGCCGTAAACCACCATCTCTCTAATTAATTTTGTTATTGCTGCTTTTCGAATCTGCCTTTGCTCCTGATCTTGGTGAAGGCATTGTGTTCTATTTTCATTCTCGCCCCTATATAAGATGGGGTACATCCAGAAAACCTACTGCATTCAGCATGTTGATTCTCTGTTTTCTCTAGATGTACTACTGTTGTTCCTTCAAGTATTGTCCTAGGTTGTACACATTGGCATTATTTAAGTTGCTCTGAAGTACTGATAACCATCTTTCTTGTTCTCATTCTATCTTCCAAAACAAGCTACTTGTATTTCCAAGCTACAGATATTCAGGTACATATCTTTTACAAAAAGGTCATCTTTTCTTGCTCAGAAAATAGTATTATGGTAGGTGTTTGAGATTGCTTATCTTGCATAAACTTAGGTAAATATTACTATTTGTTCTTCTAAAGTCAACATAGATATAAAATCTTGGCAGATACTATCTTTACATGGTGCCCTATGCATTTTCTTTATGATGCAAATCAGTGGTGAAATTCTTCCTCTGCTTAATTGAAAGGCAGAGCTCCTGCCAATTTGTTCAAAAAAAATCACTGGCGAAATTAGTAACTGTGTATGATTCCATTGTCATTTCCACTTTTCTCATCACTTTTTTTTTGAGGAAACAGGAGTGGTTTGCACCTACTGGATGTTCTCATGACTTCTTTGGTTTCCTCATTATTTGTTCTTGTTCATGCTGTCTTATGCAGTTATGCTGCAGTGATGGCAGATTGGACAAGGAAAACATCTGTGCATAAGCACACTAGATGAGAAATACACTGAAATACAACATGTTTTACCACTAGCATGCACTAGTTGAAATTATTTACATGGTTAGTTTGCAGTTACACATTACTCATATTACTCCTAGCATCATGAAACTATCACTTGATGAGAAGCAGGAGCTTTGCAGTTTGTTCAGCTTCTCGCTATTTTTCTTTTGTAGTTATGTTTGCCTGAAGCCCTGAACTGCTCCACCACGCCGGCAAGGCGGCAACAGCCATGCAAAGTTTATGGCTTTATGCTCATGGATAAATAATCTGCCTGGCCTTGGTCATATCAATGTAGCTCATCAATTGGAAAATGTTCTAATTAGATATAAAATTTTGAATGATAAAACAATTAGTTTTGCTAGCAATCAAGAAACCTCCTTGCCACAATTTCAGTTCAAGGTGCTAATTACAAAAGGTTACTGCAATTTAATCTCAAGATAGCCTTCTATGCAACAAAATGACAAGGAGCTCAGATAAAGAAACGGGATGACATTAACAAATGTATGGGTCCACATTATAGACAATTAAATATGCATATATATATTTTTGAAACAAAGGCAGGAGCTCTGCCGCTCAATTAAGACGAAAGAGTATTATGTACAAGAAGGTTAGCCAAACGAGATGCCAAAAGGCCCCCGAGGGACTAACCACCCCACGCGACGCGGTTGAGCACAAACACGACACACCGCCATGGGTCATCGTTGCCGAGCATGGAAGCCAAGCTGCCAGCAGCTCCGACTTCCCATGGCAGTCCACCCACTAGTCACTCCCTGACGGGTCCGAAGCTAACGGTCACCACCGGTCATCGTTGCCAAGCTCGAACGAAGAGCAGCTCCGACTTCCAAGCGCGAACCGTCAACTCGCAACGAAAACACGACGATAATCCAAATGCGACGCCTTCAGGAAGGGAGCAACGCCGATGACGCCACCATCGCACGTCCAAAGTGGATCGGGTTTTCACCCTTGGAAGATATACTAGAGGGTTAAACACGACGCCCCCAACAGGGAAACGACGCCCAACGGCGTCGCCGTCGCCAAGGCTTTCGCCCATGAACCCTCTAGCACAAACGCCGAGTCACGAAGCCAAACCCCCTGCCAGCCAACACCGCTAATGCCGCTTTCCCGCCGCCCCACGGAAGCCCCTTCAGAGGGGCATCGACGCGCCAACTGCACACTGCAGCCGCACAGCTGCGTCGACGGCCACCCCCTCTGACCGGGCCACATAGAGCCGGACCAGACTCTGCCGCTCGCGTCACACCGCCGCACGCCGAGACCGCCAATGGCCATCGTCGGCGGCGGCTCAGGCACCCGCCAATGTCGCTGCCGACAAAGCCGCCAACAGCCACAGGGCTTGTGCTGCCACCATCTCGGGCGCCGCCCCCTGCCCCGAGGTCACCGGGTCCGGACGCCAGGCCCCGAACCGGGTGACCCCAGCCGCCGCCGCCGCCGCCTCCAACTTGACCACAACCGCGGCACCGCCTAGAGCCGGTCTGTCGCCGTTGCCGTCACCGTCGCCCAGACCGCCAGACCGCCAGAACCAGCCCAAGAAGAGGCTCGATCGCCGCCGTAGCAGCCCCGGCTCGTCGCCGCAGCAGCAGCCAAGGCCGTGCGGGGAGAGGCAGGCAGAGAAGAGAGCGCCGACCCAAGCGCCTGCACGAGCCCCGACAACTGCCGCCGCCGCCCGAACCGCCGCCGGCCGCCACTTCACCTGCCACTGGCCGGCAAGGCAGATCCGGCCGCCTAGGGTCCGGGTCCGGCCATCCGGGCACCGGATCCGGCAGCCCGGGCACTAGACATGCGGCCCCGGCCGGCGTCGCCGCCGTCGTCTTGATGGAGGAGGGGATGAGCGAAGGAGAAAGGAAGGCTCCGCCACCATCCCCTGCGCCTGCGCAGGCACGAGCCGACGCCGCCACAGCCACGACAACCATCCCCACCGAAGCTCCACGCAGCTCGCGGGGTGAAGGACTGCCGGCCTTCTGCGGCGCGCGCCGCCCACACGAGGGAGGGAGAGCCCCGCCGCCACCTTCCTGGCCGGCCGGACGGCCATGCCGGCGGCCAGCTCTGGTGGCGGCGCGGCGGGAGAGGAGGAGAGGGGTGGGAGAGCGGCGGCGGCTCAGGGGTCCGCCCGTGTCGCCCTGCATGGGGGAGCGACGCGGGGGAGAGGAATGATGGACTGTTCAAGTGCATATCTTCTAAGAGAATAGTTACATCAAGATGAAACTGTTTTAGAAGCATTTAGTTTTCCTTTTACATGCTCAGTAAAATAGCTATTTCCCTTAGCTAGTACCCTTTCTTGCTATTATAGTTGTCATCGTCTATTGCTATTTTCTAGCTTAATCTTGGGCTGTTATATAATGCTATGTCTTTTATTTTCCATGTGGTTTTCAGTAACAGGCTAACAGAGCTCCATCACGATTAACTTCCTTAATGCAAGCTATGCCTTGGAACATAATGAGTAGCTAGCAGCTTCCATCTGAATGGCCTAGTGAAAAGTACACAGAGGTGTTACATTATGAGCAGCTTCAGATACTTACAAGTACCACATGCCTTAGCTTATTCCATTGGAAAAAGAGAACAAGAGCAAAAGAAGTCATGAGGCAGCCGAAAAGCAGTGACATGTACTTACATGAAAGAAGTCACATTGCAGAGCATCTAGCCAGTTGATGTACACTCCTGGCATTTCAGTATTGTGCAGTTGTCTTATGAAGCTATGTATTTTCTCTACACAGTTCTGTAAGTGTACACATGTTTTCTAGAAAATTGCAGCTGGAGTCTATTTCCATTTGTCTACTTCAAATTTACTCTCCCCGTTCCAAATTATAAGACGTTTTGGTTTTTCGAGATACATTTGTTTTTACTATTTATCTAGACATAGTGTATATCTAAATGCATAGCAAAAACTGCGTATCTAGAAAAACCAAAACGTCTTATAATTTGGAATGGAGTGAGTATATGAACGGGAAGGCCATTGAACCCCGCCTGATACTCATTTATAATGCTCAAAATGCACTCATACCACTTCAAATATTCTGCAACTAAAATGCCAAAAAAATTGCTCAATTTCTTCCTGACAAACTGAAAAGAAGAAAAGAGACGTAGCCACAGCCCATGTGGCAATGAAGAAACTAAGAAATGCATGGCTCCACATTTTGAGCAATTAAACATGCACGTAATTTTGAATCACTAAGATATTTGCCACAAGCATTCTAGTGATTTGTGCTTAGCTTGTAATAAGTACTCCTAGCAGCTTGTTCGGCTGCCATTTTCAGCCGGCTGCATTGGTAGTATGTGAGGGAGTAAACAGCCACAGCGGCTCTCTTTATTCGATTGCACTGAGAAGGTGGGTCTCGACCTTATATTTTCTTGTATTCGGGATTCCTGTTTGTGTTGAAGGCTGGATATATTTTATGTTTGCATTACCGATAAATAAAGAAAGTAGCTCCACATTATAGTTTTTCAAATGGGCCAGGCCCGATGGGCCGACACGGGCACGGCCCTAAAAAGCACGGCACTAGCCTGGCCCGGCCCGCTAGGCATCGTGCCCGTGCCTGGGCCGCACATTCGGACCATGGGCCAGCACGAGGCACGGCACGAAAAAAGGCCTGGCCCGGCATCGGCACGGTTTCAAGCCATCATGGCCGTTGGATCCCCCGACCCCTGCGATTCTAGCCGTTGGATTCCGCCGTTGGGGTGGGGGTGTATATAAGCAGCGTCGTCGGCCGGCTCCCCCTCGCACCCCAAACCCTAAATCATTCTCGCCCTCCCCCGCCGCGCTCTCCTCTCGCTCTCTCTGGCTCTCCTCTCCGATTCCGACGGCGCGGGACGACTCCGACGGGCGACGGCGACCCGCCGCCGTCCCCACCTCTTCTTCTCGCCCTACGCCAGCTCCGGGGCTCCGAAGATGCAGGTAAGAGCACTCATCTTCTTCTTCTTCTCGCCCTCCGGCAGCTCCGGCACGGAAGATGCTTTCTCTTCCTGATCTTTTTCTTCTTCTTTATTCAGATCCGCTGATTCGCAGCTGCTCCGAGCTCCGTCTACGTCGCCGGCGTCGTTGAGGTAAGAATCCGCAGTAAACCCTAACTCTAACCGTTCTTGTTCTTTCTTTAGTTCTTGATCTTGACCGTCTTCTTCTTCTTGTTCTTGAATCTTGATCTAATGATCTACTTCTTCTTGCTCATGTGCACTTGTGCAGCCGTTTGAGGCTAGTGGCGATGCCTCCCCGGCCCCCCTCTGAAGAGACAGTCAAGGCTGCCTTGTCTACGTACCATGAGGAGTCCAAGAGGTTGCGCGAGCTCCCTGGAGAAGACAAAGACGACGACATGGGCGACGAGGAGGTAGAAGAGCTCTTCGGCCATGGATCTGGAGGTGGAGCCGGTGATCCGATCGACGTTGAAGGTGGTGATGGAGCAGAGGACCAAGGCGGCGAACAAGATGAGAACACCGACGACCAGGTATCACGTCCCTGTACCTCTGATGTGTGGCTTGACTTCAAGAAGCTGTTCAAGATGGGTCCCAAAGGTAAGAAGGTCAGGTATGGCGCTGTCTGCATCCATTGCAAAAAGCAGTATTCTAGTAGATCTGCAATTGGCACTGGCCACCTCTGTCGTCACAGGGATAAATGTGCTGTTAGGCGAGAGAAAACTAGGAGCTTTAGTCAGTCTCAGATCTCTTTTAATCCTGATGGTTCTATGCGTAATTGGGATTACTGTCCTATGCGTGCTCATACTGAACTTTGTCGATTGCTTGCTAGGGTAGATGTTCCTATAAGCTTTGGTGAATCTACTGCATTTGAGGAATACGTCTGTAATGCTTATAATCCTAAGTTTCAGGCTGTCTCTACACAAACCACCACTAGAGACTTAGCCAAAATGTTTTCTGATAGAAAGGCTAAGCTTGTTGAGCTACTTGCTTCTGATTCTGTTAATTGTGTGTGCCTAACCTCTGATATATGGTCTGTCAAAGCCAAAGAGGACTACCTTAGTGTTGTTGCTCATTACATAAACCCTGATTGACAACTAGAGAAGAGGGTGCTTGGTCTTGTGCTTATTGATTGTTCCCATAATGGACAGAACATTGCTGATAGAGTTGCATCTGTTCTTGGTGATTATGGTGTTGCTGAAAAAGTGTTTGCTGTTACTTTGGACAATGCTTCATCTAATGTTTCTGCCATGCAAAAACTTAGACCTGTTTTGTCTAAATATCTTGGTCTTGAGGTACCTGTAGAGGATCCAAGACATCCTGAACCTGAATCTGTTGTTAGTACTATATTCTTGCATCAGCGTTATGCATGCCATATAATCAACCTGATTGTCAAGGAGGCACTTAATTATCTTAAACCTTTGATTGAAGTTTTTAGAACTGCAATATCATTTTTAAACTCATCTAATCAGAGGATTGCAGCATACAAAGACTTTGCATTGCAGCGGGTGTTAGGCCTAGAAAGTTTTAGTTGGACATGGATGTAAGGTGGAACTCTACATATCTAATGCTTAAGACTTTGCTTCCTCACAAAGATCCTTTCACTACTTTCATACATGCCAATTATCCTAGAGGTGAGAATAGTGAGTTGCTTCTAACTGAAGAACATTGGGTTGTTGCTGAAAAAGTATGTGTTTCTTGAACTGTTCTATGATGCTACTGTTGCATTATCTGGTGTTTACTATCCTACATCTCCACTTATGCTTCATTATCTGGTTAAGATTGCTATACACCTGAACAATTATAGTAATGACATTCACCTGAGAAATGTGATTCAACCTATGATAGACAAATATAATAAATATTGGAGGGACATACCTTTGCTCTATTCTTTTGCATTCATCTTGGACCCTAGAGCTAAAATAAAGGGTTTTGCAAAAGTGCTGAGGAAGTTGATGAACCTTACCAGTACAGATTACAATGCTTACCAGGTTGGCACTAGAGCTAGGTTTACTGATGTTTTCAATAAGTATGAGGAGAAATATGGAGCTGTTAGGTTGAGGAGGACTGTCCCTCAAAACCTGTCTGGTAAGAAAAGGTCTGCTTGGGATGAAATTTATGATGATGATACACCTAGTCCTTCTAGTGGGGGTACTTCACTGTTGCATTCCTCTCTTAATCTGTCTAGAGATACATCTGCTACTGCTTTGCTGCATGCTGCTACTTCTACAGCTTCTAATGCTTCTGAACTTGTCTCATACTTGGATTGTGACACTGTTAGCCAGTTGGATGATTCATTTGACATCTTGAAATGGTGGCATGAGCACAAACTGACATATCCAGTGTTGTCCATCATGGCTAAAGATGTTTTAACTGTTCTTGTGTCTACCATATCTTCAGAATCTACGTTTAGTATGACTGGTAGGATCATCGAGGAGCGGTGGAGGAGGCTGAAGCCGGAGACGGTGGAGTGGCTCACCTGCGTCAAGGACTGGGAGTTGGCGGAGGCAAGGCTGCAGCACAATGTGGAGGACCCGGAGCTGGAGGAAACATTTGAAGAGCTTTATCTTGATTAGTGCCCCGGCCGCCAAGGTAAATCACAACCCTAACTTCCTCTTCTTCTTTTGCTAACTGATCAGTGCTCCTAATGCTAACTCTGTTCTTCTTTTTGTAGCTGGCCAGCTGGGAGCTTGAACTTGAAGCTTGAAGCATATCTTTATTAGTTTAGTCTTTACATTTAGCTTGAACTTGGCTCTGTAATATGAGAACTTGGACTTGGACAATGATGTAAGAACATTGAACTTTAATGGAGCTAGGCTGTACTCTTTTCCTGACTAGAGTTTCTCACAAGGGTGAGTTTTACCTAGCAGGTTTTTAATGAGACAGTCATTGCACATGCTCCAAATATATTCCTATTTTCTTAACTCTGTGTGTTTGCTGTGTTTTCCTAACTAGTTGAGTTGTGCACTTGTGCTGATGAACTTGGGTTAAAAATGTGTTAGTGCCTGAGCCGGCACGGGGACTGGCGTGCCACCGTGCATGCTGGCACGGCACGGCATGGTTTCCCCTCCATAGTGCCGTGCCTGGGCTGCCACTTAGGCACAGTGGCACTCACAGGCATGGCACGGCGGGCCGCCGTGCCGCATAGTGCCGTGCCTCGCCGTGCCGTGCCGATGCCGATGCCGTGCCGGTGCCGTGCCGTGCCGTGCCGTGCCGTGCCGGGCGGCCCATTTGGAAAAGATTACTCCACATTACAGGTCAAAATTGCATGCTCTCTTTATTCTCCACTTCTGCCCGCTCTCTCAGCTTTACACGCCTTTACCAGCTTTCCACCACCCGGCCATATGCTCTTCTGATTCGTTTGATCGTTTCTTCTTTCGCTACGCTGCCCTCACTTTTGCTTCCTCCTTCGTTCACCATCTCTCAGATCGATCTCATGGAGGCGGCAGAGGCGACCGCTATGGAGTCCACGATTCTATGGCGGGTGCAAACCATCCTCGAAACTCTTGCGCCCGGCGAGCTCGACGCATGGCTTCATGGAGTTGGCCTCGCTGGTGGCATCGGGGAACTCAAGTCTGAGGTGGAGAGGATGGAGACAGTGGTTAACGGTGTCAAGGGGAGGACGGTCGGGAACAAGCCGCTTGCCCGCTCCCTCGCTCGTGTCAAGGAGCTCATGTACGAGGCCGACAACGTGGTTGATGAACTCGACTATTGCAGGCTCCAGCATAAGGTCGAAGAACGTACGTATGCAGCCATCCTCGTGGTTTGTGACTTTCTTTACAGTTTTTTCCCTTTAAATTGTGATAATCCTCATGACAAGTCCTTTCTCCTTTCTCTTTCAGATATGATTGCTCCTGTTGAGCTAGAAGGCATGGTTGGAGGTGGAGCAGAGCAAGTAGATGCATCGGTCAATACTGTTGGTATACATTGATCCTTGTGAATGATTTGTGATTTTCTACAGTTTATTTCTTTAGTAAATTGTGATGATAAACTCGACGCTTGACATGTCCTTACTTTCTCCGTTCTCTGTCAGCTATGCTTGCTCCTGCTACTGAGCCGGAAGGCATGGTTGGAGATGGAGACAGAAATAGAGCAGAGCAAGCAGATCCATCGGCCAACAGTACTGGTACACTGAGCAATAGCGGCCGCAAAAACCGATCCGAGGTGCGGGACTATTTTCAGATTATACCATCTGTTAACGGAGAGCCTGCAAAAGCGAAGTGCAATTGCTGCGGCAGAGAGCTTACATGGGGTCACGGGACATCAGCTTTGCACAAGCATCTCAAAAGTTGCAACAAAAAACGTTCAGCAATTGAAGAGATGCCGAACCGTCCAAGGTACTACTTACCCTTCAAGATCTGCATTGTATACAACTATGATGGACAAAAATTATGAACATTGCAATGCTTTCATTCTTTTTAAAAACACAAGCGTGAGCCAGCACCTTAATATATGCGTACAAGTTTTTGTTATTATAGGAAAGCAATATGATCGTTTTACTGAAACTATGACATCCAGTGCAACTTTAAATCACGGTAATAAATTTCTGGTGACCAACCTGTGATCCTTTTCTTCTTGTAGTGTCGGCGACAGTGTACAAAATGGTGCCACAATTTCGACCTATGATTCAGAGGGCAGAAAAAGAATGAGAATTGAGTACAATGTAGCTGCAACCAGGCACTTTTTGAAAAGAATCCAGGAAATAGTTCTTGAGTTAAGAAGCATCCGACACGATGTGATTGAGTATCTCAAGGACTCTATTGCAAGGCCTGATCAGTATCAGATTAACAACTCAGATACACGAGTAAGAACATCAAGCTCTCTTCCTGGAAAGGTATATGGAAGGGATGCGGAGAAAGCCAAAATTATAAGGGCGATCGAAGCTGCGAAGTCGGACAACATTACTGTGCTACCTATTGTAGGCATTCCAGGAGTTGGGAAGACAGCTTTAGCTAAACTTGTATACAATGCACCACGTGTTGAAAGAAAATTTGAGCTGATATGGGTTTGGGTGTCCAACATCTTTGATGAAGTAAGAGTGACAAGGGAGATCTTAGACGTTGTTGCTCTAGCCAACCATGAAGGATCTCGCAAAAGAGAAAGCTATGAAGGAGTCAGCAACTACTCGAAACTTCTAGAGGCCTTAAAGAAACATATAGCATGTCTGTCCAAAAAGTTTCTACTTGTTCTAGATGATGTCTGCAACTGCATGGATAAACCCCAATGGAAAGATCTAATAGATGCTTTGGGATCAAGTTGCAGAAAGGGTAATGTGATTATTGTGACAGTTAGAAATTTGGCCGTTGCAAAAAGGCTAGGTACAATAGAACCAGTTAAGTTAAGAGCTCTAGAAAATGATAGTTTTTGGCTATTGTTTAAAGCATGTGCATTTGGTGATAACCAATGCAAAGAACATCTAGATATCGGCCGTCAAATAGCTACAAAGTTAAATGGCAACCCATTAGCAGCAGAAAATGCAGCGGACATGTTAAGAGAGCAGCCTGGTCTTCACCATTGGAAAAGCATCATGAAGAATGGTGTTTGGGAATCTCTGCAATTCCGTGGAGGCATCGTGACTGCTTTGAAGATTAGTTATTATCAGTTGCCATACAATTTACAACAATGTCTCTTGTTTTGTTCTATATTTCCGAATGGCTATTTGTTCCATATTGACAATTTGGTTCACATGTGGATATCGTCGGGATTTGTGAAATCTGTTGAGGCAGGACAAGATTACCTCAATGCTTTGGTTAACTCAGGTTTCCTTATTACAACAGACTTCATTACACTTGGCCATAAAAAATGCTATGTTATGTGTGGTGTGATGCATGAATTTGCAAGACTGGTTTCAAGGGCCGAGTTTGCAACTATGGATGGTTTAGAGTGCAAAGAAGTTCTACCAACCGTACGCCATTTTTCAATCCTAATTGATTCAATGTATCATAAAGATGAACGTGGGTTCATACTTCGTAATGGGAAGTTTGAAGAAAAGTTGATGAGTATGATTTCTTCAGTGAGAAGATTGAGGACATTGATCTTAATTGGGCATTATGACTCATTATTCTTCCGGTCCTTCCATACCTTCATGTGCAGTTTGGTAAATTGTACCCATCTTCGTTACCTAAAACTTGAGAACAAAGGGAGCAATGAAGCTTTTCTTATATCTCTGAGCAATTTTTACCATCTTGAAGTATTAGATGTTGGACAACCACTTATTGTTGATGGTACAAGTGATCTTGTCAGCATGAGGAATCTTATTCTAACAAAGGGAGCCTTCGGTGCTTGCTCCCCAGCATGGTCTGCTTGCTTGCAGAAGATCCATCTAGAGGATTGTGAAGGATGGGAAATACTACCATCTCTAGAAAGTCTATCGTCTCTTACGAAGTTGAAGTTAAGGAATATGCCAGCAGTAGCGGAGTTGTCAATTCCTTCACTTGAGGAACTGGTGTTAGTTGATATGCCAAAGTTAGAGAGATGTTCCTCCAGTTCAGTGAGGGACTTGAATTGTAGTTTGAGGGTGCTGGAGATTAGGCGGTGCTGTGTACTGAAGGCATTTCCCCTATTTCAGAGCTGTGAAAAATGTGAAATCGAGCAGCACTCATGGTTGCTCCATGTTAGCGAGCTTACCATCGAGGATTGTCCTTATTTAATAGTATCAAATCCTCTACCACCTTCAAGTAGCCTTTGTAAATTATCCATCACAAAAGTTTCCGCACTTCCAAAGATGGAGGGATCATCAAACGGGGAATACAGAATTGGATCTTATGGTGATCCATCTACCATTGATTTCCTTGATGACAAAATTTTGTCATTCCACAACCTGAGGACCATAACTCGATTGCAAATAGTGGGCTGCAATAATCTGTTGTCTATTTCACTAGAAGGTTTGAAGCAACTCGTCTGCTTGAAGAGGTTGGAAATATGGTCATGCCAAACAATTTTCTCTTCAGATGTGTCGTCAACACATACCCATGAATACATGACAAGCACAAATTTTGATGCCGGTCCATCTCTCGAGTGTCTCAGCATTAGATATTGTGGAATAATTGGCCTGTGGTTATCTGTGATATTGCAACATGTGCGAGCCCTAGAGACATTGGATCTAGAGTGGTGTGAGCAGATAACAGGACTATTGATACAAGGTAAAGAGAATACTTTATCAAATCTCACCTCGGCTCCATGTGTTTCATCACAGGGAAATCCAGATGGCGCATCGACAAGGCCATGTCCTAACAAACTCCTGCGGATTCCATCTAACCTCATACCCTGTCTCAAGAAGATGTCCATTGCATGTTGCGAGCTAAAGTTTCTGGGGAACAAGGAATGCTTCTCTGCATTCACCTCCCTTGAGGAGCTAAGAATTGGTGAATGCCCCGAGCTGATATCGTCCTTGGTGCGTGAAGACGACGGAAGATGGCTTCTCCCGTGTTCACTTGGCATACTGGATATCCATGACGCTTCCCTAGAAATGCTGCAGCCCTGCTTTCCGAGAGATCTGACCCGCCTCAAAGTACTAGATGTGTCGGAAAATGATGCATTGAAATCTCTACAGTTGCATTCCTGCACAGCACTGGAAGAGCTGACAATTCGATATTGCAAATCGCTAGACGCACTAGAGGGCTTTCAATCCCTCCGCAGTCTCAGGTATTTGGACTTATACAGATGCCCTGGCTTACCTCAATGTTTGAAGAGTCTATTAACGCAGGGTTATGAGCTGTGCCCTCGATTGGAAAGGCTTCGGATCGATGACCCGTCTTTTCTTACCACGCCATTCTGCGAGCACCTCACCTCTCTCCAATGCCTACAGCTCGAGGAGGATACCGACGCGGCAGGACTAACATGCGAGCAAGAGGCAGCACTTCAGCTCCTCACGTCCCTGCAAGAGCTCCAATTTGTTGGTTACTGCGAACTCTCGGATCTTCCTGTGGGTCTGCATAGCCTTCTCTCTCTCAAGCGGTTGGAGATCAGTGATTGCCCGAGTATCTCAAGGCTGCCAGAAAGGGGCCTCCCACCTTCCCTGGAAGAACTGGAGGTCCACTATTGCAGCGTGGAGCTAACCGAGCAATGCAGAATGCTAGCGACAAGCAAGCTAAATGTAAAAATTGATGGGAATTATGTGAACTGATTACAGGTTTCTCCACATCTCGCCTTGAAAGGTATACTTCTACCGTTGACCATGTTATCTTGATGGTTTACATAAATTTTTATGTCTATTTGCAGGCATTCAAGCTGACACCATGGCTGCAGTGACCGTCTTCAGAACCTATAGGAATATCATACTGTTACAAGCTGTTCGAGCAGGTGTTGAAAGCACTTCCATGTTTCTCCTAGGAGACCTGCTACAAATTACAAGGTTTATTGTTGACCACGGCCCAAGGGCGAGAAGCCAATGCCAAAAGTGTTGTTCTTTTCACTCTGTAGCCTCAAAAACCTGATGTTTCTAGTTTCAAAAAAAAAACTGATGTTTCTTGTGACAGGTTCTCTGATTCTGCACAGGGTTTTGTTTCACTTGTAAACTTTGTCCTCGTTGCTCAAGTGCTCATGTTGCTGAATGCTGTATACGGTTTTCCTGATTGGCCTTGCCGGCCGTTCTGAAAGCAGTGAGGTAGTAGAGGTTCTGTTGTCATATGACTGAAAGGAGCCTATCAGTATTTTCTTCCCGAGGGTGTTTATTCTTTATGTTGACTATAGAAGGGACTACAATATATATAGAATGCACTTTCTGTAATCAAAAGAGTTGGTGTAAATAATGTTATCCTCAATCATCTTGCTTTCTTGCTAACCAGTAGACATAATGGGGATGGGATTGAAGCTACTCATTTATTTCTCTGCTATAAACCTGGACAGCGAGCAGCACCAATCGCAAGGAACGGTCCAAGGCATGGATGAGTTTTGGAATTCAGACTGCAAATGGCTGTTGAGTGTTGACGGAAACCTGTGAAAGAAGAGTGCATTCTCTACAATGGCTGTTAGGTGCAACACTACTGAAGGGACATCAGTTCTGCTCAATCGCAAGAGAGAATTTGTAGCTATTGGATTGACACCAAACTCAAACTCTTCAAGGTACTAGTTAGCTTGACTATGCAGAATTCATGTAGCCGCAATATAATGAATGGCGCACCTTTGCAATATCAAATTATGATCAGTCGTGGACAAAAATATTGAAACTTGCAACGTGTTTATCCAGAAAACAGCACCATATGATAGGTGAGGATAAATTTTTTATTTTTCTAAAAAAAAGAAAGCAAAATGGACTTTTTTGAACTGTGATTCAGTGCAGCTCTGAATTACAACTACAGGCCACGCTCCTTTAACTCTTGTAGCGCTGTTGATGGTGCCATCATTTTGATTCATGATCCAGATAGCAAAAAAAAAAAAAAAAGACTGAACACAGCACGTCCCTGGTAGGGATGACGGATGAGCAAGTAAAAACGTACTATAATACTATCCAAGGTGCTAGCGGCGGTGTTCAGGCCTGCAGTGCTCTGGCGTCAGGCAAATCCACGGCATGGTTTTGGACGTTGGGTTGTCTCAGTCAGAGGAAGGACCTCATCACCCAGGATTGAGCCCTGGGCCGGGACACACTGCTTCTGTTTGGAACGCAGCACAGCTTGGTTATACAGTGTAAGTCGACCAGAAATTAATTGATATAAACAAAACTGTACAAACAAAACACAAAAGCGGGGATAGCTCAGCTGGGAGAGCGTCGGACTGAAGATCTGAAGGATTGAGCCCTGGGCCAGCATACTCTGTTTGGTACACGGCACACAGCTTAGCAGTCATATGGTGGAGGCCGCCCAGAAATGTATTCATATATAAGAATATATAAAAATGAAATACACAAGTGGAGATAGCTCAGTTGGGAGAGCGTCAGACTGAAAATGCAACTACTATTTTTGCATTCTCTTTTTTTATACTTTTCTCGTTGTGCTCATTCTTATTTTATTTGTTCTCACTGCGCTGAACTGAATAAAAAAACCCAAATATACTATAATAATAATCAAAGTAGCTACCTATACTATTCGTGCGAATTAACTTACCAGTTTTTTAAAACTTAATCCTTTTGGGGTTCTCATGATTTCACGGAGAAGATGGATTCCACCGAGCATTTTCTTCTTAATCGACGTTGGTCCATGTTCAATTTGGAAACCGCGATTCATGGAGTGATGAGTAGACACTTGAGCTGGTCACTGCTCCACGTTGCAGTGGAAATCGCGGGCCCTCTTTTTTCCACGCTTCCGCTGGTGACTGTGACTGGGCATAGACCATCGACCCGCTCTATCATCTTTCCAGCTTCCATCCAACCATCCATATGCACTTCTGACTACTCTGCTTTGGCTAGGCAACCCTCAGTTTTGCTTCCTCCTCCGTTCACCATCACCATGGCTCAGATCGATCTGATGGAGGTGGCAGAGGCGACCGCTGTGGAGTCCGCGATTCTATGGCAGGTGCAAACTATCCTCGAAGCTCTTCTACCCACAGGCGAGCTCGACGCTTGGCTTCATGGAGTCGGCCTCGCCGGTGCCATCGGGGAACTCAAGTCTGAGGTGGAGAGGATGGAGACGGTGATTAATGGTGTCAAGGGGAGGGCGGTCGGGAACAAGCCGCTTGCCCGCTCCCTCGCTCGTGTCAAGGAGCTCATGTATGACGCCGACGACGTGGACACGTGGTGGATGAGCTCGACTATTGCAGGCTCCAGCAACAGGTCCAAGGAGGTAGGTGTACACCTCGTTTACAGTTTTTTATTTGAAAATTGTGATGGTAACTTTCTCCTTTCTCTGTCAGCTGCTATTGAGTAGGAAGGCATGGTTGGAGATGGAGCAGAGCAAGTAGATGCATCGGCCAATACTGTTGGTAAGTATTTTGTGATTTTTTTTCTTTATAGCTTTTTTTTCTTATTTTGAATAAACTGTGATTATAAACGCGCCTCATAACATGTCACCGATTTCTCCTTTCTCTGTCAGTTATGCTTGCTCCTGCTATTGAGCCAGAAGGCATGGTTGGAGATGGAGATAATAGAGATGGGGCAGAGCACGTAGCTGCATCGGCCAGTACTGCTGTTGTACCGAACAATAACGCCCGCAAAAATCGATGCAAGGAGCGGGACTATTTTCACATTACACCGGCTGTTAATGGAGAGCCTGCGAGAGCCAAGTGCATTGACTGTGGCACACAGGTTGCTTTTAGTTACGGGACGTCAGTTTTGCCCAAACATCATAGCAGTCGGCCGGTTCGGCTGGGGCTTATACGATCGTATACGATCGTGGATTATAAGCTGAAACAGTATTTTTCTCTCACACCAAACTAGCCAGCAGTAATAATTCACGATCTAGCCAGCCCAGCCGAACAGGCTGAGTGCCAATTGCAAGAAAAAACGCGCAACAATTGAAGAGGCGCCGAACTGTCCAAGGTACTGCTTAACCCTCAAGTTCTGCATTGCATCACTTTTCCAATATCGAATTATGTTAGTGAGTATGCGTAGAAGTTTTTACATGAACGTGGTAATAAATTTAAGATATGACATCCATTGCAACTATGAATTGTGGTAATAAATTTCTGATGACCAACCTGGAATCCTCTTCCTCTTGTAGTTTTGGTGATCGTGTGCAAAGTGGTGCCATAATTTCGGCTAATGATTCTGAGGGTAGAAAGAGGATGAGAACTGAGGGCAATGTAGCTACTACCACACACCCCAGGGACAAGACCAAATTTTTGGAAAGGATACACAAAATAGCTCTTGACTTAGGAAGCATCTGAGGCTATGTGACTTGTGTAACACCCTCGGTATTACACTGGAAATCTTTTGCTAAAATATGTCATGAGCATCATGGTTATATGATAATGCCTGTGATATAATGTGTAGATTGATTTTCCTAACTCAAAACGATCAACGGAAACGCGAAACGAAAGTTACATTCCAATGTCCCGTAATATCATTTAGGGTTTAAAACCAATTTTTATGGAGCGAAAATGCTATAGAACGCATATAGGGAACTTTAATAAAGTTTGAAGTACAAACTTTGTAGATGACGATGAAATACTTGCGGTCGAAAAATGAATTCACTAGCTAACTGTTTTAATAGCTTGGAAATCGAATTTTATGCGAATCCGATCAAGACTTAGCAAAATTCTCAAGTTAAAAGCGTTGTGACGATGCGATATTAGTGGATTAAATCTGGAAAACCTAGCTCAAGGATTGTGCTATATTTTTGCTCAGTGGTTAGCATCAAAGTCTGTACTTCCTAATGGTAGCAAGGTTAGTTTGGTTAGGGCTTGGCTTGATCACTAATTATTTGCATTGGAAAGCTAAAAATAGTAACTTGGCAGCCTAGCTTTAGCTCTGGATGTCAATCGGCAATGCTAGCTTGGCAGTCTCCTATCTCCCTCTCCACTTCACCTTGGTTCGAGTAGGTAAGTCCTATTAGCAGCTTAATCAACCCTCCTTAGCTTCGTCGAGGTGGATAAGCTTTGGGCAGGCTAGTTAGGCCGGAATTGGTGCTTCAAAAACCGTGCACACACTCATGTCTCGGCCGCCTGTCTCTGGGTGCGTGGTCACCGTGTGCCCGTGTTCGCCGTGGTCGTCCCGGTCGTGCCACGAGCGCGTGGTCACGTTGCTGGTGTCAGGGCCGTCATCGGCCTGGCCACGGCTGGTCTGTGGCTTGGCCAATCCTGGCTGCTACCGCGCGGTGCCACAGTTGCTCACCGTCGCGTTGTGCTGCATCCCCGGTCACGCTGTGCTTCGACCGCCGCTGTCGCACGGCCACTGCTATTGCAGATCTTTCACATCTGCACGCGCGTGGGCTTGCCCTGCCTACCATTGCCATCACATCCGCGCTCGATGCGATGCTGCACTGCTGCCTTTCCCCCAGTCCGGTGCCAGCCACTGCGGCGCACATGGCCGAGCCGCCGTCAGCTTGCTATTTATGGCAATGCGGCCAACCGTTCCTGAGCGCATTTCGCTGATCCCCCAATGGCCTGTAGCACGTGCACGCTTGAACTACGAGTTGCCAGCCACGTCCTGCCACGGCAACGACGAGCCAAGCCATGCCTGCTCTTTCCCCTGTTTCCTCTGTCGCCATGGTCGCCGGACCCGCGCCTTCAATTCGGCATGGTGGAGTCACCTCGGTCCAATTAACCTTGCCCACGGCTTCGCTGTGAAATCAGCCAGCCACCAGACCCCATCTCGCATTGATCCATGCCGTGTCATGCTCCAATTTGGAGTTTTCTTCCCGCCGGGTCGATAAGACCGTATTGGCATGCGTTGGCAGCAAAACCCCACTCCAGAGCTGCTTGTGTTCGATCTGTTGCACCACCAGCCTCGCCTCGACCTACCCATCACCCGGTGCACCTTTGCCGAGTTGCTACCACCTCCTAGACGCCCCTGACGTGGTCTTGCCGCCGCTGTGCACCTCCGCACCGTCCGTGCGCACGCAGCCAGCTTGGCTCGGGCTGCCTCCGGCCGAACCACCACCTCGGCTGGGTCCGTGGAGCTCCGCCACCGTGGTCAAGCTTTACTACGACATCCCGGCTCACGTTTTCATCGCCCAGCATTTCGCGTTCGCGCCTAGGCAAGTACCTGCTCCTTAGTTAGGGCTGGGTGGGTCCTGGTTGCCCGGCGGGGGTCGTCGGTGCCACCGGCCGCCGCGCCGGCGTGCGCGGCCAGATCAGAGACCCCCCGATGTGAAGACAGATTTTTGCAAGGGCCGTTTTGCGTAGTCGCGGACTGATGGAATAGTGTGCTTAGTGCTCGCGCTATTACCGGGTAGCCCAAGGGCGTTTTTGTAAGTTTGCCAGCGCGCGTGCGGCTTCCCCACGTGGGCTGTCTCGCGTGCGTGGGCCGCGCAGTGTTGGGCTGCGCTGGGCCAGTTTGCCCTTTTCTTTTTCGTAAGAAATAGCAATAGTTTTGTATTTTCTAATCTGAGCAGAACTTTGATAATTAATATCAATTCTTTTAGGTGTCCAAAATTGCAAGACCAATTTTGTTAGATCCCTAAATTCATGACCTATTTGATAGTGTGATTTGTTTATACATATATGTGGTGATGCTGAGATCCATTAAATCAATTGAAAATGATTAATATTATTAGGATAAATCTTGTAGGAATTTTTGTGGCCAATATGTGATAACTTTAGCCATGAAATTTTTACAGTAGGTTCATCAAATTATTAGGTGCTCACTGTAATTTTTGTAGCAGTAGGATAGGTCGATAAAATAGAGTAGCTAGTACTCCTTGTTTTATCATATATATAGTAAATCGATATTAAGAATAGGGATGTCTTTAGTTGCTAAGATAATACATGAAATGCTTCATACCTGTTTAGTGGTCATAATAGGTAACTTAGCGTCTTAGTCGGTAGAGCTAGCTTAGTAGCTTGATAAATGTATTCTTATTTTAAGAGTTGTTGTTGCCGTATTATTAAGTGTTGCATCATCATTTCATGCATGTAGATAACGAGTTGGTAGAGTTTGTGCCCATGGGCGAATAGGAATACGAGGAGATCATCGAGGAGTACGAGGAGGAGATTCTCGTATAAGAGGGAGCCTCGGAGCCATTAGTTGCTGACTTTGTTGACACCCCGCCTGCCCAAGGCAAGCTCCGGTGCATAACCCTTATTTTGAATGATCACTGAATATATATATATATATATATATATATATATATATATATATATATATATATATATGATGTGCATTTACGTCACAGGCATTTTATAAAAACTACATGCATAGATATACTTATCTATGAGTCCTACTAGTATAGGTCGAGTAGCTGCTATGCTCAGGATTTCGGTAGCGTGAGTAACCTGCCGTTACTCACAATAGGTGATAATTATGATCACTCATGATAAAATGGTGGAAAGGAAAAATGGACACCAAACAGGGATATGGTTTAGGTATTGGTAGGTGTAAGAGGTTGTGTCCTGCGGCCAACAGGGCATAACTTGGTTACACTTTTTCCCTGTCTGTGTCGGTTAAGGACCGACTGTTGCATTGGGTTCTAGGCAAGTCATAGACTTATTATCCCGAGCACATACTTGTGTTTGGGCGCAGGGATGGCTTGTTGCTCTCTTGTCATGGGTTATGGCTCTTTTTGGACCGACAGATTGGAGGCGGGATGGTGGAGGTCTAAGCACCGCACTGAGTCCGGGACTCAGGAGCGGGGGCTTGGAGTCCAAGTTTGGACGGGGACCTGGACCCCATGACAGGAGAGTGGTGGGTTGGTCCTGCTTTTACTTGGGGTACAAGCGGGGCATGTGTTTTGGGGTACCTAGCTGGGCACATTGATTCACGAATCGTCGGCATTCCGGTATGGCTTGTCTACATTCTAGCACCGTAGTAAGAACTGAAAGATGAAAGGTGATGAAATGGAATTGTTTGCTCAACTCTTGCTTGGAAGTAGAATAGGTGCTTACATAGAACGGCTAGATAATGAATTAATCATGACTGCTAATAATAACATAAATAAGGATTCACTATTAATATTGCTTTCTGCAAAAAGGAAACTCAGCAAACCATAAAGCTCATCATATCCCTTGGAGTCGGAAAATTATTCCCACTAGTCGGATAAGTCTTACGAGTACATTGTGTACTCATGGTTTATTACCCCTGTTGCAGGTACAGCTTGAGAATGTAGCCGTTGTGTAAAGGATTCTTCTGGTGGGTACAGACGGATCCTTGTATATTTTTGATAGATGTTTATTTTTATTCCGCTGTTTAATTTCCGCACTCTAAATTTGGTCCTGTAATAATGTATTTTTAAGAACTCTGGATGTATGAAATAAACTAAGTAATGTAAACTCGTTCTCATTATTGGATCCCGCGGGAAAATGTGGATTATTCGGGCTCTCCCTTGGGGTGTGCTCGACGAAACCCGCTCGATGTAGCTCGCTCTCGGGGTGCTTAGCGTCTAGTGGAAGACAAGCGCCTCCGTAAGTGCATTATTTCGGGCGGTTCTGCCACAAATTGAGTATCTCAAGGACTCTGTTACTAGTTCTGATCAGTATCATAGTAACACCTCAGATACACAAGTAAGAACATTAGGCTATCATCCTCGAAAGTTGTATGGAAGGGACACAGAGAAAGACTATATCATGAGGGTGATCGAAGCTGCTAAGTCAGACATCATAACTGTACTACCAATTGTGGGCATTGTAGGAGTTGGGAAGACGGCTTTAGCTAAACTTGTATACAATGATCGACAAGTTAAACACCAATTCGAGCGGATATGGGTTTGGGTGTCCAACATCTTTGACGAAGTAAGAGTGATAATGGAGATCTTAGACGTTATTACCCTAAACAGCCATGAAGGATCTCCTCGCACCAAAGAAAGCTATGAAGGAGTAAGTAACTACACAAAGCTTCAAGAGGTCTTAAAGAATCATATGGCCTGTCAGCCCAAAAAGTTTCTGCTTGTTCTAGATGATGTCAATGACAGCATGGATGATTCCCGATGGAAAGATCTGTTGAATGCTTTGGGATCAAGTTGCACAAAGGGTAATGTGATTATTGTGACAGCTAGAAATTTGTCCATTGCACAAAGGCTAGGTACAGTCCAACCAGTTAAGTTAGGAGCTGGCGATGGACCGCTGACGGCTGCTACTCCACTCGCTTGGCGTACAGGATTCAGTTCAAAGGATCCTATGGCATCTTCAAAAGCAAACTAATTTGGAAGGTTTAGGCGGAGAACAAATGCAAAGTCTTCGCGTGGATTCTTGTACAAGAAAAAATACTCACGGACAACCTGCAAAAAAGAGGGTGGCCTCACCAAGATCATTGCGTGTTGTGTGATGGCCCTTTAGAAACATGCCTGCATCTGTCCCTTCTATGCCCGTTCGCCAAGGCGGTTTGGAACCAAGTCCTAACCTGGGAGCACTTTGACACGCATCTGATGCAGTCCGACCATGACCCGATCCACTTGAGTGCTTGGTGAGAGAAGACTGTGCCCAAGGTCGCAAAAGAAGAAAGGAGGCGTTTCAATGGCTTGGTGATCTACACATGCTGGAATCTATGGAAGGAAAGAAACCGAAAGAATCTTCAATAATGCCCATGAATCGGCTTCACAGGTTGCTACGAGAATTAAGGAGGACATTGAACAAAGGAAAAAGGGCTTTAGAAAGGGGGAACTAGCAAGCCGGTGCTGGAGCTGCACCCGGGCTGTGGTTCTGTGGGTTTGCCACTTCTTTTTTTCCCTTTGCTTTCACTTTCGTTCGGACTAAAATCTGTACATAAATTCCCTTTTATTCTACCTTAATTGAGAGGCAGAGCTCCTGCCGTTCATTTAAAAAAAAGTAAAGTTAGGAGCTTTGGAAGATGATGATTTTTGGCTATTGTTTAAAGCATATGCATTTGGTGATAACAACAACAAAGAGCATCTAGACATTGGGTATCAAATAGCTGCAAAATTAAAGGGCAACCCATTAGCAGCAGAAAGTGCAGCAGAAATGTTAAGAGAGCAGCCTACTCTTGGCCATTGGAAAAGCATCATTAGGGATGGTGTATGGGAATCTCTACAACACCGTGGAGGCATCATGACTACTTTGAAGATTAACTATTATCTGTTGTCCTACCAATTACAACAGTGTTTCTTGTTTTGTTCTATATTTCCAAATGGCTATTTGTTCCATATTGACGATTTGGTTTACATGTGGATATCGTCGGGATTTGTGAAATCTATTGAGGTAGGACAAGATTACCTCAATGCTCTGGTTAACTCAGGTTTCCTTGAGTCCTTGAGCATGTTGAAACAAAAGACTCCATTCTACACCATCAAAAGTACTATGTTATGTGTGGTATTATGCATGAATTTGCAAGACTGGTTTCAAGGGCTGAGTTTGCAACTATGGATGGTTTAGAGTGCAAAGAAGTTTTGTCAACCGTACGCCATTTTTCAATCCTAATTGATTCCGTGTACCATGAAGATGAATGTGGGATCATACTTCGTAATGGGAAGTTTGAAGAAAAATTGAAGAGTATAATTTCTTTAGTGAGAGGATTGAGGACATTGATCTTAATTGGGGATTATGACTCTTTATTCTTCCAATCCTTCCAAACCTTCATCTGTAGTTTGGTAAATTGTGCCCATCTTTGCTACCTAAAACTTGAGAACAAATGGAGCAATGAAGCTTTGCCTATATCTCTGAGCAATTTTTACCATCTTAAAGTATTAGATGCTAGACGACCAGTTATTATTGATGGTATGAGTGATCATGTTAGCATAAGGAAACTTGTTCTAATGAAGGGAGCCTGCTGTGCTTGCTCCCCATCATGGTCTGCTTGCTTGCAGGCGATCCGTCCAGAGGATTGTAAAGGATGGGAAATTCTCCCATCTCTGGAAAGGCTATCATTTCGTACAAAGTTGAAGCTAAGGAATATGCTCAGAGTAACAGAATTGTTAATTCCTTCGTTGAAGGAGCTAGTCTTGATTGATATGCCAAAGTTGGAAAGATGTTTTCCCAATTTAGTGAGGGACTTGAACTCAAGTTTGAGGGTACTGGAGATCAGGAGATGCTGGGTACTAAAGGCCTTTCGCCTCTTTGAGAGCTGTGAAAATTTTGAAATCGAGAAGTCATGGTTGCCCAATGTTAGCGAGCTCACCATCCATGGGTGTCTTCATTTAATGGTATCAAATCCTCTACCACCATCAAGTAGATTTTGCAAATTATTCATCGAAAGAGTTTCCGCACTTCCAAAGATGGAGGGATCATCAGACGCAGAATTGAGAATCGAATCATCAGGACTGACCCTGGATGACAAAATTTTGTCATTTCGCAACCTGCGGACTATGACTCAATTGGAAATAATGGGCTGCGAAAACCTATCGTATTTTTCACTCGAAGGTCTTAGGCAACTCGTCTGCTTGAAGAGGTTGGCAATAGGTAATTTTTTCTCTTTGGATGTTCCGTCAATGCATACCCATAAAAACATGGCAAACGTAGATTTTGATGCCTTACCGTCTCTCGAGTGTCTTAGCATTGTAGATTGTGGAATAACTGGGGTGTGGTTATCTATGATGCTGCAACATGTGTGAGCCCTAGAGGAATTGCATCTGCATACTTGTATGCAGGTAATAGGGCTATCGATACAAGGAAAAGAGAACAGTTTATCAAATCTCACCTCAGCTCCACGTGCCTTGTCACAGAGAAATTCATATCGAGATGGCGCATCAACTAGGCGATGTCCTAGCAAACTCTTGCGCATTCCATCTAATATTATCCCCTCTCTCAAGAAGATAGAAATTATATATTGCCATCTAACAACATTTCAGGGGAACAAGGAAGGCATCTCTGGATTCATCTCCCTTGAGGAGCTAAGAATTGTTGGATGCGACGAGCTGATATCGTCTTTGGTGCATGAAGATGAGATTGATGACCAAGCAAACAGAAGATGGCTTCTCCCGTGTTCACTTGGTGTACTGGATATCAGAGACGCTTCCCTGGGAACGCTGCAGCCCTACTTCCCGGGAGATCTGACCCAGTCTCACAGTACTAAAAGTGTGGGATATCTTTGCATTGAAATTTCTACAGCTGCATTCCTGCACAGCACTGTAAAAACAAGAAATTGGATATTGCAAATCGCTAGACGCACTAGAGGGCTTCCAATCCCTCCGCGGTCTCAGGTATTTGAAACCTCAATGTTTTAGAGAGCGAACTACGGACTCAAGTCCCGAGCGTACGCTCGTCCAGCCCTTCTCCTCCGCCGGGTCATCGAGGGTGAACATTGAGTCGCTCGGGTCCAGCCGCCTGGCCCAGTGGAGCCGGTTTCCTCCCCACGCGAGCGGATCGTCGCCCGGCCGGACTAGGGACCGGGAGGGCCTAGCCCCAACTGAGGGGTCGGCCGTGGCAACCGTCGGCGTCGGCCTTACGGGGGCCGACGGTACCCCCTCCGTCACCGGCGCTCCCTCCATTGTGGACCCTCCAATGGCAGAGGAGGCTGGCAGCTCGGGCTCTGAAGTCTGAGCCATCGCCGCGTCCACAGGGGACGCCTCGGTCGCACCTCCTCCCGTCTGCCGCACCTCGAGCACGCCGACCGGCGCGGGTGCTGATTCCACAAGAGCCTCCCCTAGCACAATCGGCGCCTCCGCCTCCCCCGCTTCCTCAGGCGGCGGCGTGTCCACCTCGGCGCCATCACGGCGCGCCCCCAGCACCATACAAGCCAGCTCCTAGGGGATTGGCCGACACGCCAGGATCTTCTATGGCGCCAACGTCAGGGAGCTACGGGGGCCGGTCCTGTGGAAAGCACCAACGTCACACAACAAAATCCGAGAACACAATGAAAGGACGAAGAAGTCGTTAACTCACCTAGACGCCATTATCCGAGATCGTTTCGGGGGCTGGCCGCTCGACTCCGACTCCTCCACGTTGGCAATTGGCTGCTTCGATCCCCTGGTGGGCTCGGTCGGAGCAGAGCGGACTTGCTCCGCCAACCTCAGGGGCGCATCCTCCCCCGCCGATCTTGGAGGCGCATCCTCTTCGGTTTGCACCGAGGCGTGCTGCGGAATCAAGGTCAAGTTGACTTGCCCTGTGTCGGCCTGCTCATCCTCGAGCGCACGGCGCCCTATGGGATGTTGGGCTCGGACTCATCCTCCTCCTCTTCCACCTTCTCATCGTCATCGCTCTCCTCCGAGCCTTGTCGGCGCCTTTCACGCTGGAGCTTCGCTCACTCCTTCTTCGCCTTCTTCCGCTCCTTCTTTGCCTCCGCCGCCTAGCCGCAACATGGTTCGCCGCCCTCAGGCTACTGCCTTCAAGCTACTGCTATATGGACTACCCGGTGTAGAACGGGCGAGGGGCGAACCATCCGCCTAAATTAATGCGCCCCATGCCTCACCAGATCTGCTTCCTTCAGGGCTCGCGCCCTCATTATTTCACGCTGCACCAGTCGCATCGCTACCTCGAGAGACGAACGCATGCCTATCCAAATCTTCCCCGCGAAGGATCCACCGGGCGACGGTTCACCTTCAAAGGCTACGGGCCGCCGTAGGTAAGTGGGATACGGAGCTAAAAACGCCCCTACGGCCCATTAAAGCCCAGGAGTTTGAAGGCTGGCCCACCAGTGGGTTCATGGCCGCTCTAGGGTGCCCTAGAATGAGGGGAGGTTAAGGACGGGCCCGCTAGTGGCCAATACCCAAGACGCGCGAAGCGCCATGGGCGTCTCGACCCTCGTTTTGAGTCTTGGATGATGCAAGGTCTATGGTTTTTCCCCGAAGAAAGGCATCGAGCCCTCAGACCGGTCGAACGGATCCGAGAACTATATGGACCGGCCACCAAGAATCTGGAGTCAGTCACCAGTTGATCTCGAACTGGGCCCCCGCGAAGGGGATGCCGGGGCTCCACTCGAACAAGCCTGTTAACAACTCACCGAGCACTGTGCTCCGTCTAGCGAGGAAAGCACGGCACGGCTCAGCCCCTCTGTTCTAGTGAATGGACGCATAAGGGACGATGATCACAAGATGAACTGACCCCTCGAACGGACCCCTGCTACGCGCGGGGGCTCGGGGGCTCGGCATCGCAAAGAGACCGAACACACGGTCGCAGACAAACGACGAGTCACCTCCGGTTGCGCCCTCAAGCGACAAATCGCAAAAAGCCATTTGCAAGAGTGTCTCACTCCTCCAAAGGCTCGGGGGCTACACCCATCGGGTGCGCTCGCGCGCACCCATTGGTGAATCAAAAAATCCCCAAGGCGATTCTACCCGAATCGCCCGGGGGCTCGGGGGCTACTGTCGGATATCTATATCTGGATATCCGAGCCAAAGGATTAATGAGCGTCACGTCGACTCATCCGATGGTTAAGGACGCAACTACGACCTTGTCCGAATCCGAGGACTAGGTTTCCGCCTCGTCTGACCCCCAGGGGCCAGGCCACGCCTCGTTCGACTCCGGGGACGAGGTTTCCGCCTCGTCCGACCCCAAGGCGTGGGCTCCGACACGTCCAGTCCCATGGGGAGGGCTCCGCCTCGTCCGACCCCTAAGAGCTAGATTCCATCTGGCCCGGCCCCAGGGCAGGATTTCCGCCTTGCTCGTTCCCTAGGGGTCGGATTTGCTATCGGACAAAAGCAGTGGCCCCAGGGTGAGACCCGAACCGCTTCAACCACTACGGCGTGGAGGCGCACGCCTGGGAGCACGTCTCGGGCGCGTCCTGATGCGACTGGTGGTCCCATCAGGCCATGATGGGAGACTCACGTTGCCCACCGCGTAAATAGGCCAGCACTGTGCTGCCAACTCCTTGCCTGACCACTGTTCAACGTCAGTTAACCGACGTCAGTTGACTGGCACTGTACCGCCAGCCCCCTGCATGGCCTCTGTCAGGGGACCCTTTGGCCATTCCGTCCGCTCGGATGGGACGGAAGACAAGAACAATACACGACGCCCGCACGTATGCTGCAGCGGCCAACAGGACCCTGGTACGACGCCGCTGCCACCACGATCTACAGGGTCAGTGGGACCCACGCGAAGAGGAGGACGGCACACCCCCATGAGCCTTATTTCTCTTTCTTTTTCCCTCTTCCCTTCTGCTATAACCCCTGCTTTCCTTTGGCCTATAAAAGGGAAAGCAGGGCGTCCCACTAAGGGGCATCGCACATCGCACCATAAGAGATCAATCGACCGATAGATCTAGCGGTAGAAGTATCGAGCAATCGAACCACAGAGACTTGGGAGCTCCTCCCTCTCTCGCCAGTTTGTAACCCCTTACTACAAACTCAGTGTTAGTAACACGAGCGGCCCAAAACTGGACGTAGGGACATTCATCCCGAACCAGTATAAATCCTTGTGTCCTCTTAGCACACCATCCGGGTCAGACGCGCAATATACAAATTTACTAGTCAGTTGTTCGAAACACCGACAGGTGCGCTGATTATTAGGTATGACGGAATTGTGACAGGTGGTGTGGGGGGGGGGGGGCTCGAGCCCCTCCTACCTCGGACGCGCCTCAGAAGCCTTCCCTTCAGCCCTGTCAGGAACTATCATCAATTGGGATGGGTTATGTCATTATATTTAGACTGGATTATACTTTTCACGCCTCTCAACATTAAAGTCCAAAAAACACTCTTGCAGTGGTGTTAAAATGATCCATTCGTTTTTGTCTATTTTCCAGGTTTTCTCAGCCCATAAAAATGGCAAGTTTGTTGAGTGTTGCCATGGTTCTGATTCTAGTGAGTTTGAGCACTACGACCTCCTGGGCTTCCTACTGCCCAGGTGGCTACTTTACACCAGGTAGTCCATATAGCACTAACCTGAAGGCGGTGGCAACAATCCTACCCAGAAGAGTGGGATCTTCCCCACTGTTGTTTGTGAGTGAGTCTATTACTTCACGTGGGGGCGGGGAGGTCTACGCATTCGCACAATGCTAGCGAGGCTCATCTTCTCCACTCCTGTTTGCGAGTGAGGCTATTACTTCACGCGAGGGTGGGGAGGTTACGCATTCGCGCAATGCTGGCGAGGCTCTCAGAGCTCAATATGCGAGAGATGTGTTGCTGCGGCTTTTGGAGATGCAAGGGTTGTTTGTCAGTCCAGGGAGGGCGCATTTATATTCCGTGATAAGTGCACCGTAGGCTATTATATGAAGAAGATAAAGATGTTCCCTGATGACCCTTCAATCGGTATAGTTGCGAGGAGAGTTGAGAGCACTCAGATAGTAATTCAAAGCAACACATTCGAGGATGTGCATTGATTGATACACAATGGCGAATTTGTCATCGGTGCGGGAGGGGGGCACAAGCCCCTTGTCCGGTGCGGCAGAGGCGGCGACGCAGACCGGCAAGCGGTGTTAGTAGTAGACTGGTGCAGGAGAGGCGGCGACGCAGGGACCTCCTATAAAATAGCTGATTTGTCTATGTTGAGGGTGTAATCAGCGTGTGTCTCAAAAATACTAAAACAACAACTGTACATTAAGCACATGAGTCAATAAGCGGATCAAAGGTTCTATTGTAAATTAACCAAATTTAGAAATTGCAATGGATCACAGTTCAAGGTACAACCAATTATATACCTAGCATGACTAGTTTTTTTTTTCTTTGTTATAAGCTAGTTTATATTCATCTACTTCTATCGTAGCATATGAAGATGCATTTGCAAGTGTCCTTACAATTATCAACTCTTGGAGATGACCTTCATTATTCCTCCAATACTTTTTCGGAAGTTGCAAAACTCTATGTTTTTTGGATCAAAATATAGGGTATTCTTGGAGATGCTGGTTGAAGGCTTAGGTAAAAAAATTAGCCCAGCTATTAACTATCCTATTTGGAAACAATAGAACTAATTTAAGCTAAAATTAGATAGCTAACCATGAGCCCATAATATCAAAACATGCCCCCTAAATACAGGAAGCATAAGCAAACAAAAGTTAACATATCTCGGCTATCAGATGGGGGGCTCAACTAATCATCGAAGCGGTCAATCCCACAACCCCCCATGGATTTTTCCTTTTTAGAAAAAAAATATTTTCACAACTTTTTTTGTGAAATTTGCAAAGTTAAGATATAACTTATGTGCATAAGTTTTTATGTGACAACTTATCACCAAAACTTCTCATCATGACTTTTACTTTTTAAAAAATATATATTTCTATAACTTTATATTTTTAGATAGTTACAAAGTTGTACTCATAACTTTTTACGTGGCAACTAATCACTACAACCTCTCATCATAATTTTGTTGACTTTTCTTTTATTTGAAAAAAACATTGTTTCCATAACTTTTTAATTTTGGAAAGGTATAAAGTTATACTCACCACTTTTATGCATAACTTCTTAGGGAACAACTTATCACTACAACTTCTTGTCATAACTTTTTTACTTTTTTAGGGGAGAGATATTTATGGAAATTTCTTTTTTTGAAAAGTTACAAAGTTATCTCATAACTTATATGAATAATATTTTACTTGACAACTTGTCACCACAACTTCTTAGTTTAAGAATAATAAAAACAGTTAGATTAATGTGAAAAATGAAAAGGCACAAAAAAAGAAAAATAAGAAGAGGAAAACAAGAAAACAAGAAATGAGAAAAAGAAAAGAAATAATATGATGAAACGAGAAAATAAGTTAGAAAACTGCTCGTGAATAAAACGTCGGTAAATTAGATTTGTAATAGAAAATAGACAGGTCGTTGAGAGGACGTCATATATGTTGGAAATAATAGCAATTTAGTGGCGCATAAATTAATTCCAATATTGAGAAAAAAAACGACATGTATCATAGGTGTGCGATTTAACACTAGCACTACGATTTGTGGCAAACTCAAACTCTCTAGTGCTAATAACAGAAGAAACACAAGAATTAACAACAGAGAAAGTGTAGGCATTCTTACAGTGAGGTTTTCGGCGCTAGAGAGAGTGCAAAAGTAGACGAAGCATACCGTCAATGGAGATTCGTGAACACTGACGTAAAGGGAAGAAGACATTCAGAGAGTAGTCGCGACGACGCTTCCCAAAAACCTAATACGGCCCCTACCTCCTGTAGGGACACAAGAGGACGTAGGCTTCAAAGACCCGCTCTCTCGGCGCCGATGACACGTCGGCGACGGAATGGGGAAGACGGCGGCAGTGCAATACATTGGTAAGAGGAGAAGATGAATTGTCTCTACTGAGGACGATGTCTCGTCCCAATATATACACGCGTCGTAGTTATTTATTTATAATTTAGGCCAGCCCAAATCTTCTAACAAGATATACTCCATCCACTTGCTTAGTAGGGCTCACCACGTGATTAGTGCCACTTAACGTCTCCGTTCGTTTGGAAACGAGCATATGACCGTCAAACAGGATTTGGGGATGAAAATTACACTGCATTTTAAATTTATAATGAAATTAAAGAAAGCATCTGCAAGCAGTAGATGGCCTGCTTGAAAAAAAAATTATGCTATGCCCAATGTACCCAGAATACAAATTGCTCTTAGATGTATATCTTCTTAGGATAAAGCTACGAAATTTGCTTTTCCATTTTTTGTCTCCCTATAGTCCCATGGGAAGCAATGTTAAAATTCAACTCAAACAGTGCAAAACGTTTGCTTTTGGTCCTCGCAACTTCGCAAGGGATGGTGGCATTGGGGGCGAATCGTGGGGGGCGTCCGGTTGAAAAGCGCAAGCACTGCCATGGCTGTGCTGACAAAAATCGCACGGGTAGAGCGGTTCCGGTTCCAGTTCCAGACCTGGTTTTAAAAGATTCCAACACGGCACGAGCGGTCCTTGGCTGCCAAGGTAGGCGTCCATCCAATCCATATGCATCTAGGAGTACACGAATGCAGGGACAAGGAAGTGGGCACATCGACACACGCCGGCAGATCCGCCCGCCGTCCATGGCCCGCGACCGCCTGCCCCGCCGGAACGCCCTTGCTGCACGTTGCTTGCTGGCGCTGGGTGCTCACTAAATCTTCAACCTCTTGCCATTTCCCACGCTCAAGCCAATCGCCATTGCCGCGGCCGGCACACTGCTACTACTACTGCTAGCGACTAGCGAGGACACAAGAGACCGATCATCAATGGACCCCGAAGCCGCGCTCCCGAGCGTCGTGGACTCTGCCTCCGGCGCGCTCCGCAGCAGGGCGATGGTGCCGTCGGCGATGCTCACGGCCGGCGTATTCCAAGCTGTGGCGGCGCTCGCGCTCCTCTTCTCCAAGACTCCGGAAGGTATCTTCTCCCACCACGGCAAGGCGGCCGTTTTCGTGTACTACATCGTCCTCGTTGCCGGGGCGATCATCGGCTCCACGACGGCCTCTGCTTCTTTCTGGGTTGCACGCCGCCTGGACTGCCGGCATGCCATTGGCATGGCGCTGCTCCGTGCTTCGACACTCACGCTGATCCCTGTGTTCGGGATACTCGCCGGCTTCGTCATGCTCAGAAAGTAGTCTCAGACGCCACCTGTGTATGTATTTGTTGCCAGTGTTGGGATCGCTGATACTTGTATGATTGTTGTACCGAAATTTATTAGTTGTGTTTGTATGAAACATGCACGAGGTTTACACAGGTGCTTGCCCATTATTTTTTGGAGTGTCATATGTATGTATGCCAGAGATTTTTTTTGAACTGAATGTACGCAAGAAATTGATTTGGGTAATTTTGTTTTTTTTCCTGAGGAAAGATCGATTTCAGTTTTACTGTACTGTGAATCTGTGATGATTAATCAAGGTAACAAGGTTTTAGAGAAGTCATTTGGTGTATCGTCGCTCGTGTTTAGCTTGCTGTTTGCAGCTGAATCGTTATTAGCCGGAACAGAGCAACGAGGCTATTGTGACGAAGGCAACTGGAGGTGCTCCGGTTCTAGTTCCGGTTCCGGTAACTGGACCTGAGGCTGAGATCCATCAGACAACGACGGACAAATAGAAAGTGCCCTGTGAAAGTGCAAGCACATGCTCGATCGGGCTCGTGCTGGCTGGCCTTGCCTGTTAAATTTGCTGTTTGCGTCTGAAAACATCGTTAGCCGGAACAGAGCAACAAGTTTATTATTGCGATAACGATACAATTAACACGTGTGGATGGACGGACGTCTCCCTCAACTCACTTCTGCACACGCCGCTCACCCAACGACCCTATCCACTCGTCCCGTCCGCGCGCTCCGATGCTCGCTGCGCCGTTTCCTCACTGCGTAGCCGTGCCCATCCGCCCACCCCACCTCGCCTCGCCGCCGCCGGTCTCCCGCAGCATCGCGCACCCATCCCATGTGGGCTCCTCTGTGCTGCCTCCCCCACGCCGCATTCCCCGCAGGGCCCAGCCTGTCTCGCCCGCCTCCACCGCGCTGCCTCCTCGGCGCGGCCGGCCCGTTCGCCGCAACCACCTCAACCGAGCTGGCAAGCCGCAGCCGCCTCCACCGAGCCGGTGAGCCTCCACGACGGATGCTCCAGCAAACAGGCGAGGGGGACGAGATTCGTGTGATGACGCGCCTGCCGGCGAGTTGCCCGTGCCGCTACCGCACGCGAGGTCCATGCGCCCGCGCCGGCGTGCCTCCATTCGTCCAAGCAAAGCCCATATTGCAAGAGTATGTTTCAATGTTTCCTCTGTATGTTGCAAGTGTCTCATCTTGATGTTGCAAAATTTGGTCCGAATGTTCCACATGTTACAGTGCTATACACGTATATTTCAAGTGTATGTTCTAAATGTTTCATCTCATTTTTCAGACGGATGTTGCATATGTTTTCACACATATGAAAGTGTTTTCAGGTGTTTGTCGATGCGGGACCCATAAGGTCCCCCACGGAGAAGAGAGAAGAAAACCTAGTCCAAATATGATTCTCTACATGTAATCCTACTAGGACTAGTTACATGTAATCCTACTAGGATCTCTACTTTGTAACCGACTAGGACTCCTGCCTCTCCTGGACTATATAAAGGAGGGCAGGGGTCCCTAGATCGACAGATCTACACAAGAACACACACATAACCGACAGAACTCACAACCACAACATACCTCACAACACAATAAATAGCGCAGGGCGCAATATACTATCCACACCAGACTGGACGTAGGACGCTATGACTTTCCGGCGTACCGAACCAGTATAAATCGTTGTCTCCCTGCGTTTACCATCGAGCTCCTGCAAACGCCGATACCCCTCCGAACAAATCACCGTCCCGGGTACCCCGTGACAGGTTGCCGGTGATAAAACATCGACAGCTGGCGCGCCAGGTAGGGGTTCTCGGCGCTTTGCGTTCGAGAGCTCGGTGGACCTTAAGATCAAGACATGCCGCGGCTTTCGTCGGCTCCCATCGACAACTCGCCGCAGCTCTAGTCGATCTTGTCAACAACTCGCCGTGTTCACACTCATCATCACCATCGTTCGAAGAAGAAAGTCGACCGGTCCTACTCCGATCAACACCAGATGCAGGGTTCTCGGCCTCAACGACCACAGATAGATGTGGCACCCGCACGGGAACCTGTCAAGGAACGCAAGCACTGTAAGGCTACGAACAGCAAGCTTGCAAACACGCAGAAACAAGGATTTCCTGCAAAAGTCAACCAAGTCACCGTACAAACCAAAAGGGATTGGCAAGCGTCAATTATGGAAATAGTTTTTGAGCCGCACTCGGATACGACCACCAAGAGTCCAAGACCGTATACAACTGCGTATACGTATACGTTTCAAATTACTTTGAAGCCACGAGCAAGAGAAGGAAGGAAGCATGCAAGCAAGAAAGCACCTGTCGATGTTTACCACCGGCAACCCGTCACGGGGTACCCGGGACGGTGATTTGTTCGGAGGGGTATCGGCGTTTGCAAGAACTCGATGGTAAACGCAGGGAGACAACGATTTATACTGGTTCGGTACACCGGAAAATCACGGCGCCCTACGTCCAGTGTGGGGTGGATAGTATATTGCGCCCTACGCTATTTGTTGTGGTTGTGAGTTCTGTCGGTTATGTCTGTCGCCCCCGATCTAGGGACCCCTACCCTCCTTTATATAGTCTAGGAGAGGCGGGAGTCCTAGTCGGTTACAAAGTAGAGATCCTAGTAGGATTATGTGTAACTAGTTCCAGTAGGATTACATGTAGGGAATCCTAGTTGGACTAGGTCTTCTTCTCTCTTCTCCGTGGGAAACCCCATGGGTCCCGTATCGACAAGCCCCCGAGCATCTCATGGATGAGCTTCGGAAGCCTTCTTGTTCTTCTTGGTCTTTGTTGAGTTGTTGTAAATCCGTTCGAGGTTCTTCTTGAAGTGAAACCTTGAGATGGTCTTCTTTGTCTTTTCTTCGGCTGATGTGCACTTTTGGATAAAAGTGCACTCAGTGAGTGTAGCCCCCCGAGCCTCTTGCTTGTTGGGACAAGAAGCCAGAGGGTCCCTTTAGTCTTCTTGGTTGCTCCGAGTTCTTTTCGGTGGGTGCAATTTTTTCGTAAAAATTGCACTCACTGAGTGTAGCCCCCGAGCCTCTTTCTTTTGCTTGCAAAAGTTGGAGGGTCCAGATTCTTGTCTTCAAAAAATTTTTGGGGTTATGTATCCCGCAGCCCCCGAGCCATCTCCTAGTACTTTTCTTTAGAATAGAAATCGGATGAAGGGTCTTGATGTGTTGTCTTTGTTGTAGTCTTGAGTACTTGTATTCTTGGTCTTTCATGCTTGAATTCGAGCCCCCGAGCGTAGTTGAAGCGAATGCCGAGCCCCGAGCTTAGTGTTTGACTAAGCCGTGATGCTCTCCCGAGTTGTTTTTATTCATCCAGGTCGTTTCTAGACTTCTCTGGTTCTTGATGTACCTCTTCCAGGTTGTTTGCACTTCGTCCAGGTTCTTTCTGAACTTGTATGTACCTTATCCGGGTTGTTTTCTGATTTGACTAAGTCGTGATGCTCTTTCGAGTTGTTTTTATTCATCCAGGTCGTTTTCTAGACTTCTCTGGTTCTTGATGTACCTCTTCCAGGTTGTTTGCACTTCGTCCAGGTTCTTTCTGAACTTGTATGTACCTTATCCGGGTTGTTTTCTGATCAATCTGGGTTCTTCTTGAATTTGTCTTGGTACTTGCAGCACCTCTTCGGGGTTATTTTATGATCGATCCGGGTTCTTTCTGGATTTGTCTTGGTACTTGCCGTACCTTGTCGGGGTTCTTTTTTGATCAATCCGGGTTTCTTTCTGAGCTTGTCTTGGTTCTTGCTGTACCTCATCGGCGTTCTTTTTTGATCAAACCAGGTTGTTTCTACTTTTCTCTAGCCTGCAGCTTTGGGTTTTCTTGTGTGCCTTCCTCTTTTTGGCTTGGCTTCCGTATCCGAGTTGTTATGTAGATCGCGTGTTCTTCTTGCTTAAATCGTATCCGAGTACTCGGACTTCTCGACCGAGTAGTCAGTCTTGGCTTGCTTGTTATCTGTCTTGATGCACGGTTGGACATCTCGTGTGTTCGAAGTAGTCGGACATTCGAACGGACAGGTTGCTATCTTTGGTCTCGGACGGCTTGCTGCTCGTGGCTTGGTTCTGATTTGGCTTTGATATTTCGGAGTTGTAGATGTGATGACGCCCTGCATATGACTTGACGTGTGCTTGCACCTTGTTGGATCGTTCGTGTCCCATCATGATTTATGTGTCCAGTAAATTGATGGCTTCCTCATTTGCATGCATGCAGATCCGTATGTGCATGTGTATTTAGTGTATATATGCATATATCTTAATCTTTTGCTCGCTATTGCTTCCCAGACGTCACATGTGCATGTCGTGGTTGTACTCTGCCCTGTAAACAACTCTGTGCGTTATCCTGACGAAATCCCTCGATTTGTCGAGTACTTTTCTTTTCTTCCCTCTTTTGTGATCCGTCGAGTGCTTTGTCCGCGCTATGACTTGTTTAGATGTAGATCTTTGTGTTGACAACCTTTCACCTGCCGCTATGTAAAACGACTCGACATAGAATGTTGCCTTGACAAACTTCGGTATCCGAGTGCTTTTCTTGAGTGGCGCTTGTGCTTTTCTGAGGAAAAAGTATTCCTATCTGGATGTAGCCCCCGAGCCTCTTGCTTTTCCTCTTTCGTGATCCGTCAAGTGCTTGTCCGCGCTATGACTTGTTAGATGTAGATCTTTGTGTTGACAACCTTTCACCTGCGCTATGATAAAACGACTCGGCATAGAATGTTGCCTTGACAAACTTCGGTATCCGAGTGCTTTCTTGAGTGGCGCTTGTGCTTTTCTGAGGGAAAAAGTATTCCTATCTGGATGTAGCCCCCGAGCCTCTTGCTTTTCCTCTTTCGTGATCCGTCAAGTGCTTTGTCCGCGCTATGACTTGTTAGATGTAGATCTTTGTGTTGACAACCTTTCGTCTGCGCTATGTAAAACGACTCGGCATAGAATGTTGCCTTGACAAACTTCGGCATCCAAGTGCTTTCTTGAGTGGCCGCTTGTGCTTTTCTGAGGAAAAAGTATTCCTATCTGGATGTAGCCCCCGAGCCTCTTGTTTTTCGGAACGAAGTGCTGGAGGGTCTTTTTAAGCTTAATTTCGGTCGACTAGTTTTAGGTGTTCGCTTTTAGCTACCCTCATCGGCGGGCTCAAGCGTCTTTTTAGCTATTTTGCTCTCGGCCGAGATGCTCAGGCATGTTTTCAGCCATTTTGCTTTTTGTTTCGGGTGTTAGCTTTTAGCTACCCTCATCGGCGGGCTCAAGCGTCTTTTCAGCTATTTTGCTCTCGGCCGGGATGCTCAGGCATGTTTTTAGCCATTTTGCTTTTTGTTTTGGGTGTTAGCTTTTAGCTACCCTCATCGGCGGGTTCAAGCGTCTTTTCAGCTATTTTGCTCTCGGCCGGGATGCTCAGGCATGTTTTCAGCCATTTTGCTTTTTGTTTCGGGTGTTAGCTTTTAGCTACCCTCATCGGCGGGCTCAAGCGTCTTTTCAGCTACTTTGCTCTCGGTCGGGATGCTCAGGCATGTTTTCAGCCATTTTGCTTTTTGTTTCGGGTGTTAGCTTTTAGCTACCCTCATCGGTCGACAACTTGCTTGATGTAGTCGAACAGCATGATGAAGTCGTCGGACAGCTCGTCCGAGTTGTTTGCTGATGAGTTTAACCAGACGAGTGACTGTCATGTCGAGTACTCGAAACAACTCGGAACGTGTTGCCGGGTTCTTAGAATTTGGTTGCTTGCTCGTGACTTGTCGGCTTGCTGTAGGTGGTCTTCTCTTTATTGACCGTGTAGCTTGTATTTCTTGACCTTCTCTCGTATGAGCATGTCGTATGTATAAATCAATGCACAAACACCTTTGGCTTTGCTTGCTTGCTTCCTTTGTTAGCTTCTTGCATGTCCGTGATGTATTCGTATACGAAGTCGTAGCAGTACAATTTGTTTCTGGATCAGAGTCATCGGACGGATCGCTCGCTTCAGTCTTGGACTGCTTCCGCGCTTGATGTAGTCGAGTTCTTTTGGTACGACGTCGTAACCTGATATTCCTCTGTTCTGCACTGATTCGGTACTTGTCTTGGATAGAATTGGCTCTGGACTTGTACGAACTTCTGTTGCTTGTTCGAGTAGGAGTAGGACTTGTTTCTGGGTTGGACTTGAATCCGTGTGAAGATGAGCTGTATATGTGCATGTCGTATGGATGGTGACATGTGATGTAATTCCTTTGGTAGAATACTTGCTTGCCGTGTGGTGCTTTCTTGCTTGCATGCTTCCTTCCTTCTCTTGCTCGTGGCTTCAAAGCAATTTGAAACGTATACGTATACGCAGTTGTATACGGTCTTGGACTCTTGGTGGTCGTATCCGAGTGCGGCTCAAAAACTATTTCCATAATTGACGCTTGCTAATCCCTTTTGGTTTGTACGGTGACTTGGTTGACTTTTGCAGGAAATCCTTGTTTCTGCGTGTTGCAAGCTTGCTGTTCGTAGCCTTACAGTGCTTGCGTTCCCTGACAGGTTCCCGTGCGGGTGCCACATCTATCTGTGGTCGTTGAGGCCGAGAACCCTGCATCTGGTGTTGATCGGAGTAGGACCGGTCGACTTTCTTCTTCGAACGATGGTGATGATGAGTGTGGACACGGCGAGTTGTTGACAAGATCGACTAGAGTTACGGCGAGTTGTCGACGGGAGCCGACGAAAGTCGTGGCATGTCTTGATCTTAAGGTCCACCGAGCTCTCGAACGCAAAGCGCCGAGAACCCCTACTTGGCGCGCCAGCTGTCGATGTTTTACCACCGGCAACCCGTCACGGGGTACCCGGGACGGTGATTTGTTCGGAGGGGTATCGGCGTTTGCAGGAACTCGGTAGTAAACGTAGGGAGGCAACGATTTGTACTGGTTCGGTACACCGGAAAATCACGGCGCCCTACGTCCAGTGTGGGGTGGATAGTATATTGCGCCCTGCGCTATTTGTTGTGGTTGTGAGTTCTGTCGGTTATGTCTGTCGCTGCCGATCTAGGGACCCCTGCCCTCCTTTATATAGTCCAGGAGAGGCGGGAGTCCTAGTCGGTTACAAAGTAGAGATCCTAGTAGGATTATGTGTAACTAGTTCTAGTAGGATTACATGTAGGGAATCCTAGTTGGACTAGGTCTTCTTCTCTCTTCTCCGTGGGAAACCCCATGGGTCCCGTATCGACAGTTGCCTTTAAAACACTCGAGTTTAAACTAGACAGGTCCCTTGTTTTAGGTTTCGCCTAAGTAAAACCAAACTAATTCTAACCAAAGCTATTTTACACGAGGAGGAGTCAAATTTTATTACTGTATACGAAAAAATGTGACATACTGTAAGGATTTAAGGAACGTACAAATTTGGCTAACCGTTGAATACGATGTTCGGTGAAAACGCGTAGCAGTGGAACGAAGAGCCACCATCTCATAATGGAAAAAAAAGTTTACCTGACAAAGAAAATGTCAAATTTTATAAAGTTCGATCAACAATTAGCCAAATTACATACAAGTTTGACATAAGCTTTAATTTGCATCAATACACTTATTTTCAAAGTGTCTCTGATATAAGTTTCATCTTTTGGTAAATGACAGCATATTGTAAGAGAAATTAATGGTCGAAATTTGTTCTGGGCAAAGAGAGTATAGAAAAATATTGTATTTATGATATCATTAAATAGGTATAATATAAAAAAATGTTTTATAAAAAAAATAACAATACTTATTTAATGTCATAAGGATTAGTACTTTTGTATGAACTTAGCTAAATACTTCATCCGTTCTCAATTATAGGATATTTTGACTTTCCTACAATATAGTGTATATTTATATACTCTCTCCGTCCCGTTTTATTTATCATAGTTGGTGTGCGTGCCATAAGTTTGACTCGATATATTAAAAATAAGTGCAACATTTGTATCTCCAAATAAATTTATTAAAAACTAGATTCAAAGATCTTTCTAACGATACTAATTATGTACTATAAATATTAATATTGTTTTAATATATATTTAATCAAAGTTGTTTCTTGAGAAGCGCAAACATTAGATATTTAAGGACAGAGGGAGTACATAGCAAACATCTTATAATTTGGAATAGCGGGATTGTTAAACTCTAGTTAGTTTAAGATAGATAGTACGGAGTAGGATCTATTCTAGCATAAGGTATAACTATGGGGGGATGTTTGGTTCCACCTTCTAAACTTTAGTCGCTGTCTTATCGGATGTTTGACATATGCATGGAGTATTAAATATAGACTATTTACGAAACTAAATGCACAGATTGAGACTATTTTGCAAGACGAATTTTTTAAACCTAATTAGTACTCATTGGCCCTTTCTCTTCGTCTCATATCGATGGATCTTCTCGATTGGAAGATCTCCCATATAGATAATACACATTCCAGTTGACCGAGCCTATATGATTTGACAACGTGTTGCTACAGTAAACATGTGCTAATGACGGATTTTTTAAGCCTAATTAGTCCATAATTTGATAATTAGACTTAATAAATTTATCTTATGGATTACTGACGGATTCTGCAATTTATTTTTTTTATTAGTATCAAGGTTTTAAATCTCCAGCTATAGCTGTTTGAGGCTGATCAAGCTATTTGTGTTTATGTACAAATTAGCGGCTATAGCCCTCTATTTAGTCTCCGCTATAGCTGTTTTATAGGTCGTCCGCTAAAACCCTTAGTCAGAGATTTAAAACCTTGATTAGTATCTAAACACCCTGTATGTCACACCTCTAACCCCTGGTACAGCCGTGCGCGCCCAAGAGCCGAGAAACGAGGAAGTCCAACGCCAGCAGATTCACATTCATGTATACTGGCCTGAAACCCGTCGCGAGGCCGAACAGGCCAACACGATTTGATTTTTCCGCAGGGCCCTGTCATCACCGTAGGAAAACGGAGGCAGAGGACGGTGAACCCGGACACGGCTCGCCCAGCCTCGGGCAGCACTGCAACGGCAGCAGCCAGACGCGACCGAGTACGACGGGCCGACCGGAGGCGGCGCGAGCGTCACGGCGCCGCCGTCTCCGTCTCCCGGAAGAAGAGAGAGGCGAGCGAAAGAGATCCCTCGCGTCCCGTCGCGGTCAGTTCCAGCCTGGGCCGCGTGGCGTCCACGACGGCCGGCGCTGGCATGCATTTTTGATTGCGGGTTGCGGCTATCTATAGCTGCTCGACCACTACGAGACGCTAAGATAAAATAGAATAAAGCACCGAGCGCGGCCGCCGACCTGTGCCACTGCCGTGCGCCATGATGCCTGCGCATCGCGGCAAGTGGACGCGGCGGCGGATCCGCCGGACCGGAACCGGAAGATATCCTCTCCACCTCCACCACCACCACCACCGGCCGCGAGGAGACAAAGGCGAGCGCATGCAGATTTTCTGCGACCGCGGAAACGTCATGGCCGCGGGCGTCGGGCGAACTCTCTCACTCGCAATCGCAACCGCCGGTCGGCAAGCGGGGGGTCGCCGTCGTCGATCGACGCACGCGGCACCTAAGTATACTTAGGATTCCTGTTCTTGGCCTGGATATTCATCAGACTTCCCATCAAGATTATTGATCTGGTGCACCTTTTTCCAGCTCGAGTAGTACAGCCTTTTCTCCTTTAGATAGATTAGATTACACACAAGCTGAGACGAAGATAAGCCTCGGAAACAGAGGAGAAGAACGGGGTTAGATGGCCGTGTACTGTCTGTCCAGGTGCACGTACCAATCACCACCAAGCAGCTGGTGAGCTAACCCATCCATCCAACCATAATGGTACAACGCAAACACATGAATGGTTGGTTTAGCTGTCATGACAAACCACCACCAATGGAATGGAATATTGTACTAGTAGCTCGAGCTGGGCGATATGGCAACTTGCCAACCATATATAATTTAAATAATTATACAAGGTATAAAAATGTATATTAGAGAGAGAGATTTGTGATTGCAGCAGCACAACACACCAAACCGAACCCTATCGCTTCCCGCCAACTGGCCAACCACCGCCGCTACAATAACATTATCATCGCACTGTTCTTTTCATCCCACCTTCTTTCTCTGCCTCCCATGACCTCTCTCCCTTTTTTTCCAACGCTTTTCTTCCACCTCAGGGGGTCATGGATGGAATAATTCTCAACACCCTCCATGGATTCGATCGATCACCTTCTAATCTTTTTTTCTTGTAATAATAACAATAGAAAAAGAAAAACAAAGGAAGAAAAGAGAGAAGAAAAAAAGAGAGAGAGGAAGGGATTCTAGAGGGGAGATGGACCGATCCACCGAATCACCGCCGGCTGTCGCTCCGAGACGGGAGCAGATCAGAACCTGACGATCTTGGCGGCGCGCACGACGGGGTTCTCCCTTGCGATGGCGTCCCGGCCGACGGCCTTGTAGTCGAAGCAGCAGTCGTGGCGGTCCGAGTAGCGGTGCGCGCCGCAGAAGAGCTCCCCGCAGCGGCAGCGGAACCCCGTGAGCCCGACCCGCTTCCGGCAGCTCTGGCACCGGTTGACGGAGGACGACGCCGACGACGGAGACGTCCGGGCCGGGCTGGACGGAGACGGTTCCGCGGGCCGGTCGGCGAACACCGCCGGCGCAGACGGCCTCGCCTGCTGCTGCTGCTCGTCGAACTGGAACACCGGCGGCGAGACGGAGGCGGAGGAAGCCGTGGCGGCCTGGAAGCAGGCCTGGCAGAGGTTGTTGGTGGCCGGGTTGCCCGGGAAGCCGCAGCTGTTGGCGCACAGCGTGAGCTCCGGCGCGCGAACCTCCGTGGGCTCCTCCACCTTCTTGTCGCGCTGCGCCATGAGAGGAGTAGAAGTTGCTGTGACGCGGCGGCTCGGCGTGGTTCAGAGTAATTAAAGCCCCGGCAGGCGGCAGCAAGGAGCCTGTGTGCGGAGAGGCAGGTAAGCTACCGCCGACCAGGTGAGGTGAGGGTGGGAAATGGGGTGGGGGAGGAGGGGGAAGGGGAGGCCCTTTTATCGCGGGGAGAGGAGAGGGAGGGAGACGGGCGGCCAGGCGTACGCGTTCTCCGGGCCGACGCGCGACAGCGACAGCGACGTGTGGTGTGCCCGCGCTGGCTTTGGCGTGGCGCGGAACGGAACGGCGGTGCTGCCCCTGTGGGTCTCGGCTCGGTGTGTTGCCTGTCGCGGACGGACGGACGGACGGCGTACGGGTGGACTCGGCTAAGCAAACGGACTTTTGGGCCCGTGTGCTTACCGGGTGAAAACCGGACTGGTTGGAGGCGGTCTTTTGCTTGGAAAGTACTCCTAAGGAGATTGCTGTGAATGATGCAAGCGGGTGCGCATGTATTTCTTGCCTTGTGTGGGTGTGGGATACGTACGTCGTGATGTGCATAGGTGGACCTGGGTACGGACGGTGAGGATTTGGTGTCCTTTAGATTTTTGGGTTTGGATCCATGCTACGCTTAGGCCCTGTTTAGATCCCACCCAAAAACCAAAAATTTTCAAGATTCCCCGTCACATCAAATCTTGTGGCATATGTATGGAGCATTAAATGTAGGTAAAAAGAATAACTAATTGCACAGTTTGCCTGTAATTGGCGAGACGAATCTTTTAAGCCTAAATAGTCCATAATTGGACAATTTTTGCCAAATACAAACGAAAAAGTGCTACAGTAGCCAGAAGCCAAAAAATTTCGGAACTAAACGCGCCCTTAGTGTACTACTTTTCCAGAGAGCCGAGAGTAGTCTCGGGTTCCCGGTTTGTTCAGTGATCTTTCCTTAGAGCAACAACCCAAAACTTATAGCCAACCTATCAGCCCACTCGTACAATAGTTCATACTTATCTGTCTCACAGGTTTCTGTGCATAAGTCAGCCGTAAGCTTACAGCCCGCTTTAATTCTCTCTCCCCTCTTTCCTCCACGTCAGCCCCTTATAATATTTGCTCTTAGCTCGCTGAGGTACTCTCTCTCCATCTCTAAATATTTGTCTTCCTCGTTTCCCGAGAAATAACTTTGATTAATTTTTTTATAAAAAATATTAATATTTATGATGTATAATCGATATCAATAGATAGATCCTGGAATCTAGTTTTTTTAATAAATTTATTTGGAGATACAAATATTGCATGTATTTTTTACAAATCTAGTTAAAGTTGTGACAAAAATGCAAAATGATAAGAGTAGAGAATAACGGACGGAGGGAGGGAGGGAGTACTTTCTGGACGGCAGAAAAAAGAGGCCGCGGCCGCGAGAAGCCGTTTGGCTTTCTGGAAATGGCGCGGCACGGTCGACATCGTTGCAGTAATCGGCGGCAGTGCTGTAAAAAAAAAAACAAACGATACCCTGGCTGCTGCTGGTGGCCGTACACGCCTCTTCGTCTTCGAGCCGCCTTATACGTATACGTACCACGAGGGGGACAGCAGGCAGGGGGCAGATCTACGGTCATACGGCGAGGCGGTAGAGGCGCCACGTCCCGTCCGCCTTGCCTGATTGGTGTCCCGTGCCCCTCCCCTCGAGCCGAGCAAGCAAGCCGCCGCCCAAAACTGACCGGCCGGTCGGCCCCCGGCGCACCCGAAACAAAAGAAAAGGAGAAAAAGGCAGCCGCGCCGAACGAAAACCATCGGCCCCGCCGCCCGCCCGCTTGTCATAGGCGGCCGCACGGGAGAAGCCGGTCTCCCGGATGCGTCTCGGCGACCCGCACGTTCCGCCCGAGCCCCGGGCCGCGTACGCACCGCGGTCGCTGTCCACCCGCCCCGTGTGCGCCGCTAGCTGTGGCTTGGCGGATCAGCATTAGGCGCAGCGCAGCGCAGCAGCAGCCCAGCTGCTTCGTAACCCCACATTTCCCTTGTGCGTGCTAGCGCCAGCACGCCACTAACTAGGCACGTGATTACCACCGCTGTTGACAGTTGACGCCATAGTGGTTTTTTTAATTAAGCTTTGGTCCGCAGTCGGCACGGGCAGGTTTACGTTTACCATGGGTGGTTAGTAGGAGTACGCTACGTTCTACGTTATAAACAAGCTTCATTTGCATCCCTGTAAAAGCCATAACCATCATCATCATGGCTCTAAGGCCCCGGGCCCAGCACTATGTAACCAAACTAGGAGAACCAGGATAACTAGTTTGGGGATACTCGATACGATCGACACTCCGGCCACCGCCGACGCCCAACGCCAACGGCGCGGTTTCAGTTCTCAGATCGAGTTCAAGGTTCAACTTCGGAAACACGCAATACATAAGGAGCCAGCTGGTCTCCTTCTCGCCAGTTACATGGGCCTAGGAAATAAGAATTGTAGACGCGTGCGTTGGGCTTCCGACTCCTCTTCCTTCCCTGAACACTCCCAGCATCTTCAGGTTCGTGATCAGAATCGACTCGATCATTACTTGGAGCCCTGGTATTTGTGGCACACTTTTTTTTTTCTAGAAACAGTCCCACGCTGCCGCTTCCTTCAGCTTCAGCTTTATTAACCTGCCGAGTGCCGACTAAACTAATTCGTAGTATTCCCTTCCAAATGCTTATTCGTGTCACCACCGCGTAGGGATTGGCTTGTGTTGTTTATAGCGGGCGTGGCGTAGTGGGCTGTCCGCTGCCCCCACACAGCACAGCAGGATCCAAATCCAATCCAATCCTTCACCTGCAAAAACAATTTGGGTCTATTTATTTTATCTCTCGTCTTCTCCAAGGACGGGACGACGTGACCCCCTCAAATGGACTTGTAGCAGCAGCGAGATTTTTAGGCGTCTCTCTATCAGCAGAGCGCATCCTTAAATCGCACCTACAGTAAAGGCTAAGCTGTGTCACGCAACGCAAGAAGGTTCAGGGGAGGTCAGTGAGGAGGGCCCCACGCCAGCGAGACCAAATCCAAGGTGATATTGTTTTCAATATCCCAGCCACGCCGGAGCCGCGACACATGCGTCTACTGCTTTATCACCATGTTAGCCGCCACAAGGGGGAAGAAAGAATCGTCTTTTTTTTCCTTTTTTTTTGTTTGCTTCATTCACTTCCCTCGGTGCAAAATAATTGGAGTGAGAGGGTGCAGAGAGATCAGCTGCTAATCCTTTGGCCAGAAAAATAAAGATCAGCTGCTAATCATGGTCCCTTTTTTATTAGCAGCGAACAGCGACTGCTTGCTACTTACCATGCGTTTTTTAAGAAAATGAACCAACAGACGGAATTGTCCCGGCATGTATCACACGTTCACACAGCTGCTTATTTGCAAAAGCACCTTCGCGAGTGAGGCTGTAGCTAGCCGCAGCGACTGTTTAACAGCCAGCCGAGAACAGCCTCACTCACGAAGTGGTGTTGACGCTCGATATTTTTTCCTGGCACGCGTACCCGTCAAACCTCAAGGCAAAAGTAGAACCGTCCTGGAGCCAAAAATGTCAGGCCTGGTTTGATGCCGTGTCCATGACTTATCACCCATGATGCAACTGGATTAGCTCCACAAGGCACCCCCAGCATAACCTATGTTCCCGTGATGACAGAACGGTGACGCTCGGCTGCGTTGGAGAACCACTATCCGCGGGCTGTTTTTCCTTAACCCCGAACGGTGACGCTAATGCACGACGCAACACGCTTCACGTGCTTAGTGCAGGAACTTTCCACGGTTCAGCAGCACTAAGCCGAGAGCTGAGGGGGGCGTCACACCGTGTGGACGGCGTCTCTCCTACGGTTTTAATTAGGCACGATATGATAACTGCAGCTCCATGGCGCGGGGGCTTAGGCGTAGCTGGACTACATAGCAAGTATATAAATATATCCCGTGTCCATATACTTAAACCTAAAGCGATGCATTATGCATAACGGTTGCTCTTACGCAACCATACACGGGAGAGCCAAAGCTGTTCACCACACAACGCTCTTTGTGATTCCAAAGAAACAAGAAAGAAGAAAAGGCCATCAATATAATTTTCAGCCTTTTTAAGTTATAATAAAACCTCCAACAAATTACTTTTCCCCATGCATGGGCCACTAGTCAGTAAACAACTAATGGCTCGCTATATACAACTGATGACATGAGTAGCTGCATCTTGAATGAAAGCATATAATATGCAAGAAAGATTCAAACAGGTATGCCCAGCCATAAATCTATAAGAATCATGGCACGACATCACGAGATTAAACTGCATTCATCAGACACAGGATTTTGTGACTTAAAACATGAAATGTTGGAAATGCAATAGTCATTATAGACCACACAGAAAAAGTATTGTTAAACCGTTTGACAAGAAATGAATGTCCAACTAAAAAATCAACTATCAGTACAATAAATAAAACAGTTCATGTTGAGAGAATAAAAAAACAAAAGAGAACACCACATTTTTTGTGTTTCCTTTTTTTTTCTTTTTTTTTTTTGGTTGGGAAAGAAATTGATTCAGATAAGGGTACAAATAGATAGGTTACTTCTATACAATTGAGGCATACATCGATGATGCCCAGATTGTCACCAAATACCTCGTCCAAAATCTGCCCATCTTGTTCTACTTAATAAGCATCTTCCATCCAACACAACCAAAAAGTTGTGATTATTTCGAATGTGAATCCTCTTTCATATTGCTGGAGTCCATAGAAAATTGCTCAGGCTGTCAGTCTACTCGCATATGGGGAGGACCAAATCCAATTATCAGAATAGTCATATTCTGATGCCAGAAGGGCAGGCCTGGAGCAGTGGTGAGAGCTGTCTCACTGAGTCACCAAGTCATGGGTTCGAAGCAGCCTCTCCGCAGATTTTGCGGGGGGAAGGCTTGCCTCGGTTTTTCCCTTTCCCAGACCCCACTCATGTGGGAGCCTCCGGCATTGGGTCTGCCCCTTTTTTTTCATATTCTGATGCCAAACTCCCCCACATTTTCTTATTTTTAGCTTTTTGCATTTTCATGCTTTTTTTTGGACTTTCTTTTGTACAGAGCAGCAGGAAGGAACAATCTTCTCAGCTTGCTGTCCATATTCAGCCATTAGGGGCGATGAGTAAAAGATACCATTCGATTCTCATTATATCAGCCCAGCTATAATATGCTCCCCTATGTTGCAGGTGGGAGCACCTGTTCAGAGGAAAATGGCACACTCATGTCAGTTTTCGCACCTGCACTTGAATCAGTGCCTGAAGGCTCCCGTTTCCACTGTAAACTTCTAGCGCCAGCTTTCAACGGAGCTCGCCCTCTAAAGGAACCACCGGGGAGAACAGCTCTTGGGTATGCCATCCTACCATGCCTACCATATAATGATGACCGTCCACTGCCAGGCCAACCATAAAAGTGAGCTGCTTCATGAGAACTTCGCCGGACGACCTACATTAGAAGGAAAAGCAACCAAACATCACCTTAGTCATTAGTTTCTGGGAATCTAAAACTACGCTGAGCGGAGCAACAAGATGCCAGTATAAGAACATAAAACTTCACCAATCAAGAGAACTATCATCTATATAAAATTTAAACCTCTACCCGCATACCATGTTAGACAATGCCATGCCTATTGGTAGAAAAGTGCAAATGGCAGTCTAAAAAATAGTTCAAAAAGATAAAGAATAATCATACCTTGAGAATACGAGTCATAAATGATGTGCCATTCAACGACAACGCTCGTTCAGCTGATTCTTTGTGTAAGAACTCTACATAGGCAGACCTGTATGATAGCAGAAAGGACTCATTGAGTTCTCTACTTCTCTTCAAGAAATATACAAATATTTCTGAGTTCACAATTACGTCCCTTGCAGTGACATTCAACCATAATTCAGCTCAAAAACATCAATTCAAGAATTCAAACTTGAACTGCACAAATTACATCTGCTAAGAGCAATCAAATAGAGGGGCTTATGTAATATAATCAATTATTATAAATTTAATGCTCATTGAAACACTCAGCCTGAACCTTGATTGCTTCTGTTGGGTTTCAACTCTAGCCTACCCCAACTTGTTTGGGACTTAAAGGCTTTGTTGTTGTTGTTGTTGTTGTTGTGAAACACTCAGAAGTTTAGTGTAGTATGGTATAAAATGTCCTGACAGATCATATTCGCATTTTTGGCCATTGGGAAATTATCTACTGCTATAACTTGCAAATATACAAATGTGTCATATTGAAAACCTTACCAGTGTCCTAATAAACAAATTACTTCCAAAAAGGGAGTATTTTGTTTTGAGTTTTGACCCTTTTCCTTTTATTGTTTATCAGAATTTTTTTGGTTATCTAGAGACAAAATGCACATTATTCTCTTAGAACTAAGTTAATCTCAGCATGAAACAAGGGTGTTAGCATCATAGGAATTGGTGGGTGTGGTGATTGTATAATGTATCAGTTATGCTAAGATCTTTTGTAATTTCACTTTCCTAAAATTATAGATCTTCTTCTGGTACAGGTAAAATAAATAGCATGATACAAATCTAGCCTCAGCTATAATAAGCATTAAAATTTAAAATTAAACTGACCCTGTTGGCTGGCCCGTTGCAGCATTAGTGACAATGACTACTTTCAGCACTGCACCAAACTGGTTGAAATGGCGAGATAATGAGTCCTTGGTGGCAGCAAAGTGAACCTTCAAATAATTTGACAAGGTAAATAAAATAATCCAATGGCACAAAATAATATAAGGGTGATGAGAATACATAAATACCCACATTGCTAACATAAAGCGTTCTCGAATCTGCATCCTCCGTTGGATGCGCTGTACTATAGGAAACCGGAACTGCAAAGATGACAAGATATATTATACCAAGCGATAAAATGACACTGTCTTCAGATTAACCCATTCCTATTTATGATTGATCGTAACAATGACTTGCAGAGACTTTGCTGTACTAGTAACTGCACTTTTTTTCTTAGGTAAGATGATGGAGAAAGGGCAACATAGGTGATATTACAGCAGGAAAAGCAACAAGGGTTTTTAATCCCATGCAAGTTGGGATGTGGTAAAATAAAAATGGTGGACTAAATAGTGTATTACTGCACATTTCAGTTTGACACAAAACTAACAGGAACGATCAGATACAGTCAACCAGACGGAAGATTGGCATGTGTCATTATGAGCAGATCAGCAGATGAAAGGAAAAAAAACCATAAGTGGATCTTATATTAGTAGATATATGTGGCATACCAGATGGTGCAGACCGCTGAGAATCCTTTTGAACTTCTGCATGGCCTAATTCCTGAATGAAAGTTGGCATCAGTCAGAAGCAAATTTACCCAAGGATTAGCCCATACATCTATAAATTGCCAGGGCATATACCCACAAGACAAGAAAAATGATCATAGGAAATAGAAAAGAAAAGTAATGAACATCATAGTCAACAATATGCATGGAAGATGACATGACATGCCATTTTGTTTAATGGCTGAGAGCATATACAACACTAATAGGAGATGCCAACAACTGCTTTTTTTCCATCCAATGTTTCTTTTGCTGGAAGCAAATGAAAACAAGCATTCACATGCCCCAATTTAGTTCAGTAGAAGTACTGGAAAATCAGATAAACAATTCTGAATTTACATGATTACCCATGCCCCAACTGCTCTGCCATTTCATGAAGTAGCATATACAACTGCTAATTAGCAAGGAAAGGTTCCAAGGAAAAGCTCAACCTTGCCTTAGGACTTGATTATGAACTGTAAAAATCTATAGTCACCAAAGTCAAAAGGACATCTGGTAGAAATCTTAAGCATATATAATACAAACCTGACTGAAATGCAAGAAAATGGGTGACTCAAGATGTGGGAAGAAATTTAAACATAAAACTTGTTTTTTCAACATACAAGGCTGCTTACTTTGGCATTGGTAGCCACACTGGTGGCATTTGAATTCATGGGCGTAACATAAGGCTTCTCTACAACATGAACATCTTTTGGTGTTTCATAACTGGGAGGTTCCACCATATTTACATCAACAGAAACAGCCACAGCTTTACTTGCGGTTTTTGTTGATGAAGGAACAGGTTGCACCTCATCATTCACACTTGAGGGACTTATTGCACGAGTCTCTGGTTCAACATTGCATTGTGCCGATACAGTTTTCTTCTCTGCAAATGGTGAGAAAGTATCTTCATGTGAAAGAGAAGTTTGGTATCTTGTAATCCCCTCATCTTGGTCCATATCATCTTCAGAGCTCGAATCAACATTCATTCCAGCTACCCTATCTGCCATGGTCAGCTCTCCAGATTCCTCTTCAGATTCCACATTATTAACATATAGATCGGAATCATGTTCATCTGCGGTCGTAACTGGCTCAAAATCTTCATAATCTCTCCTCTCTTCACGAGAACGAGATGGCTGTTTCACAACATTCCCTTGACCCAATCGCTTGAAAACACTTCCAGTAGATCTAACCTTTGTAGAATCTGCAGCAGCTTCCGCTGCAGCTCTAAGAGCTAAAGCAGCTCCTTGTACCTGTAGCATCGGCCTAGTTCTTTCTGATCTTCTGTCACTCAAGTTGTCTTGAGATCTTTCTGATCTTCTATCGTTCAGGTAGTCCTGAGATCTTTCTGATCTCCTATCACGCATGTTCTCTGTAGAAGTAGTGGCGACTACAGACCGCAGACGCTTGGATGCTGGTTCAGCAGAGGTGCTGGTTGGCTGTACAGCTTTTACTGCATCTCGAACAGCAAACTGTAGAAGACGACGGGAAGCACCACCACCAAGCATGGGGCGTGATGAGACGTCTCTCTGTTAACAAAAGAAAACAAGGCTGATTGTAGAGGTCATAGTACCTAAAATAGTATAAGTAAATTTTGAAGTAAGGAGCAATAGAATACAGTAGAGGAGAAAATATGTGAGTGGACCAATAAAGGGCTTAGAGAGAATCAGTGTGATGCTCATCCCTAAGCGGTCAGCAGTTCAAACAAGCAATTTCCTTATCCAAACTTGGTACTCCAAATTATAAGTCGTTCTGGCATTTCTGAGTACATAACTTCTATTATGTATCTAGACATAACATATAAATCTAGACACAGCAAAAACAATGTACCTAGAAAAAACAGAACGACTTATAATTTAAAACAGAAGGGGTACAAAATATTCACAGAAATTCTACAAGATAAACTAAATGGACTGCCTACTCAGAGTTCTCCAAAATTCCAAACTAACAAGAACTGTAGCTTTGTCGGTTGTTTCTAACCGAAGAAACCCCAGCGTACTTATACTGAAGATAAACTGTCGAAACTCACATTGCACGTTCATGATGAACAATATTTGGTCTGTCAGTTGCCAATAAATAATTAAATATTGGTAGGGAATTAATTGTTGGAAAATGGTAATTAATAAATAATTGGTAAGGACTTAATTGTGGGAAAATGGTAATGCTATAGTTTCCACCTCATGTTTGCAAGTTGCAACTAATTTAGAGCTAAGAGCGTCTTGGTAAGTCCGAAGTGGAGAAATATAGATGGACACTTAGGCATAGTGCATAAATAATATGTGAGCAAAGGCAGGACATAAAAGAACAGAACAGACAGAGATATTGGTAAAGTAAAAAATATATAAAGATAAGCACAATGTTGCCAACTTTGCCGTCAACTCTGTCAACAACATAACATGTTATGTAGTTTGCAGTTGTGACCTAGGTAATAGGTAATACATCACACCTTTGTTTGCTGTGGCTCGTCATCCCTGTCACGCTTTCTGCCGTTTTGTTGTTTTGGAGGGTGTCGTATTTCATTGGACTTTTGTGATCTTTTCTCCTCCCCGTGAAGAATATCAGTTAGTACATTTCGAAGTGGAAATTTTTCATTACCCTCCCGACCAATTCCTTTCCATTCCCGTTTATTCCGTCTCCTAGTACTGGCTGCACTTGATTCAATTGTGTGCTCAGAATGAGTTTGACATTTGCTTCTCGGGAGCACATCTGATGATTTTTCTCTTCCAGATACTTCTTTGGGGGCTTCATCATCCTTAACCTCCTGAGTTTCTTGTGCTTGCACATATAAGTGCATATTTAAAGAAAGATGGTCCCACAACCTACAAAAGCAAAACGATATGAGTCGCAGATTCGTTTAACACGTGACGAGATGATATGAAAGCCAACCAAGAATATCTTTCTCTCTTCTAGCCATTCTTGCTGATGCATATGAAATATGATGCTGAATCAACTTGGGAGATATGCATTACCGTGGACTGTTTGCCAGGGAAAGATGAGAGTACACATTTATCCGTGTTTATGTAAGTTTCGAAAGTAAAAGTAGTTCTGATGTTCTCATTTCCATTTGCTGTTAAAAACTTATAGCAGTCTCCACAATGTGATTTCAATAAATACACTGCATGAATTCAGAAGAAATGTGTGAAAAAAATATTTCTTTTGGTTGCAGTGGGTGGGTGGGGTGGAGGTGGGGGATTCGTTCTCATGATTGATGTACTTCTCGTGAGTGGATTTATCAATTATCTCAATAGCAATCACGCTTATAACTTATAAGGACTGATCCAAAATTCGACATAACAGGTGTTTACAAGGCAAAGGTACCTAGATTCAACTAAACTTTCAAGCTACGTACATATAAGGAGCCATTCATGTGGCCTAGCTTTAAAATGTATTCAACGTTCACTAGGCCCTTGTAGCGCAAATGTATGTTTCTCATCACAAATATAAAAATACCATAGAATACCTAAAGCAAAGTATTTAGCAAGCACAACATTGTCAAAGCCTCTGCTTTCTGCCATCACAAATATATCAATACCATAGAACATCTACTGCGAAGTCAAACACAACTTTGCCAAAACCTCTGTTTTTTGCTGCCACCACAGTTAGTTGCTAGTTCCATTTCACATACTCGAAAGGTGCATCAGAGCTTTATTTTTTTATTGCTCAATGTAAACATATTTGTCTGAACATCGGATAGTGAACCAAATACTAGGGCACATACAATGTTGCTTGTCATATCTACGCTAAAATTGCGGAGACCATTTGCTAACTGTCGGTACAGAAAGTGACCAACTAATGAATATTTGGAGTTTTGCTGTACGTTGTGATCGGAGGTGGCCTAGCACTCAATGACACAGGATTTATACTGGTTCAGGCAACATGCTCTACGTCCAGTCGGGGTCGGTCGGTGACTTTATTCCCGAGCCCAGGTGCTCGAAGTCTGTAGTGGGGTTACAAACGAGAAGGAGAAAGGT